>NC_059363.1:17341337-17591337 GCF_019703515.2 Myxocyprinus asiaticus
CCATCCCAGATGTGTATGACTTTCTTTCTTCAGCAGAACACATGTAAAGAAAAATAGAAAAATATCTTAGCTCAGTAGGTTCTTAAAATGCTTGTTGATGATGATCAGACCATTTTAAGTTCCTAAAAGTATAGACAGTCAGCATAAACATCATCCATACAACTCCAGTGGTTATATTAATGTTTTCTAAAGCAATGTGATCATTTTGGATGTGAAAAATATCAGTATTTATGTACTTTTTAACTCTTGGTTGTTCCAATGTTGGGCCCTTTTTTAAGAGTGCTAGTGCTAAATGCAACGCTATGCAATAATTAATTTACCCAGTCAATGGGCATGGCTGTAAAGTTTTGGTATTTTGTGCAAGCATGCGCTAAGTCTAGGAAAAAGTGGATGCGATGAAATTGCACTCGCAAAGCGCTAATGGGTTGGGTTAAGTGCAGTTTAATTCTAAGGATCTTCTCCGGTTATTGCACCATTTGCATCCTATTATATAGTCCATTCCCTGTCAAGTACCAGCGATATAAACAAAAGACCGCATGCTCATAAGAAGCTGGTAGTGTAATTGGGCTGTATGCAATGAATCAGGAGAACAGAAATGTGGACTTGCATTCTTTTGTACATTAACTGCATCCTTGTTAAATGTCAGGCAAATTTCTATGACAGTGACTAGCTCCATTTATATGCTTGGAAAATGGGGTTCTCATCAGGGTTTGGATGTAGGGTCTGTTGAATTCAAGAGAATGTAAGTATTATTAATCATATTGATCAAGTGGTACACAAATCATGGCATGTATTAACAGTGATTGTATTCACTTCTACCTGTCGATTTTGCTTTAAAAATTCAATTCATTTATTGGAATAAAAAAAATGAAACCAAAAATATTTCTAAATTCAAATTTCACTTCAAACAAAATGAAAATATAATCAAAATAACGAATTTGTCAAAATCCTATATAACCACCTCCCGTAAAATCCAAACATTTTCCCCTTACCAACTTCTTCCACTGGCCTCTTTTGCAGTGACTTAAAAATCACTCTACGACAACAGGGGAAAATAATTGTTGTTGCGTGTTGCACTGCCCATCACGGTCACAAAAATAGAGCCCTGTATATGGAGAAAGTGTACTGTTAATCACTGTGAATGATAGCATCTGATAACTGACCACAAAACTAACCAACATTCCAATAAATCAAATAAATGTTGAGTCACAGTTGAGGTTAGCTATATTTGTAGGCATAAGTGATGGTAAGATTAATGTTAGACAATGTAAGAACTTGTTGCACTGGCCAGAGTGTCGTCAGTATTTTACAAGCACAGATAAAAATTATGAGAAAAACAGAAATGGTCTCTTATTCACTGTACCAGCTGTCACTTTGGGTTAGTGGCCATTTTGAACATTTAATGTCACATGCCTTCTTGCTCGGTGCCAAGGCGTTTAATTCCACTCCCCTTGGCAGTATCTTAGAAGATATTTAACTCCTGGCAGAACAGTGAATTACATAATTGCATACAGATAAAATTTGGTCTAACCGGACAATATTCAGTCACACACACAAAACACTGTGTGTTTCATTGTATTCTGATTTGCCAGGCCAATTGAGTCTCTCTGGGGTTACATTGATGTTAAAATTGATGCACTGATGCTGGCAGTTCCTGCTCAGAAGCGTGCCACAAACTCAGGATCTTATAATACCCTTAAGCTTTATCAAATAGAATTTGGTTTAACCTCTTAATAGCATTCACCCTCTTTAGGATGAATGAGTGTGTTTGTGGTAAAACAGGAAAATTTAAGTCACTCCTTAAGCATTAATCTGAAGGATTACAGTCATTGTAAATGGGCAGTTTTACAGTAATTTAACCCTGAACCCAGTGGATAGTGTGTTTATTACAATCAGCAAATGAAACACATGATAAGATATACGTGCTTTCATGGTCTCTGGAATTGGAGTCCTTTTCATTGTGGGCAAGAAGGAAAGCTGTTGTATTATAGCCTAACATCAATGCCTGTTTTCAGTTGTCCTTGTCATGTGCATGTAATAGCATAGTAATTAAGATGTATTAAGGTACAAATATAAAGCCAATATAAATAGCATAAATAATCATTGGTCAGCTGCAAGTGCTTGTTTGTAGGTCAATGAACTGTATTGGTCTTTTAGGGCTTACTCACACTAGGCCCGGTTGCCTTGTACCTTGCCCAAGCACGATTGTCCCCCCTCCCATCTCCCCCGCTGGCCTGCACTCACATTGCACTTGATGTTCTGGGCCTGAGCACACATACATCATTATGATACAACTATTTGTTTTGAAGAAAACAGGAAGAAAAGCGCTCTTGCAGAGCACAATGGAGTCCATCATTGTAACGTTACTTTGTGACTTATTTTGAGTCGTTTGGGATGCAGTGACACACGGCCCTCTCACATGCCTAATTGTCGACAGCATCGTACCACTGGAATTTATCCTTTTCATCCGACGAGCGCCAGATTTGCGGAGTGCATTCCGTACCTTCAGATACTGAACCCACAGTTTTTTCAGCTCGTGACATCATTGCTCAATGGTTCTTTGGTATCCACAAGCATGAAGATAGTCGCGGATTTTACCAAATATCTCGTAGTTCTTGTGTGTTGTATCCGGTTGTTCCGGTATACTCTCGTCTGCCCAAATTTCCAGTAAACACTGCACCTAAGCCGTAGACCAAAGTGATCCCTTTTGCCCAGTCGCATCATTGACGTTATGTTTCGAGTTTCGTGCTCAGTCACGGTTAGCGATCACACTAGATGCGTACCGTGCCTGAGCCAACTGAACCATGCCCGAGCCCACCTCTTCAAGCGGGCCAAGGCACGGTTCAGCATACCCGGCATGGTACGGAGCAATCACACTAGTCAAACGAACTGGACTATGGGGGTCAAACGTGGTCAGGCACGGTACAGATTGTCTAGTGTGAGTACATCCTTAGTGTTTGTACATATAAATTGGAAGGTATTGATTGTGAAGTTGTTGGAAAAGTAACACTGTGATGATTGGCTTTAATTTTAGGTCTAAGTAAGGAGTTACCGAGCAACATCAACAGGATGGCTCAGTTCCAGGAAGTGATGCGACACCAGCTGGAGAGCTCTATGCATGCTGAGCTGGAGAAGCTCTTGAGTACAGTCAAAGGCATAGATGCCGAGGTGAGATATGGACCGCATCCTCTACACTGAACCACTTGCAAACTAAGGATGTGCACAGCACAACAGTTAAGACATCCATCCAGCGCATGTTAACAGTAAATAGATAAACAGCGCAGATGCACACTAAAGCATGTTTGAACAGCGCCTAACTCGCCATATACCGGAAAAACTGGCCCAAACCCGTCCGGAAAACCCGACGGTTTGTCGGAACTCGTCGAGTTTGGGTCGGGTTCAAGACCTCTATTGCACGTGTCAAATAACCAAACATTGAATTTGGTATTCGAATAGTTGCGCATCGAACGATTAACCAAATATTGACTATCCTTGCAGATCCCTATTACAAACCAAGACACTTAAACCCAAATGTGGGCTATCTCAAAAATTCTGGTAACCGATTAACGGTTTTTACTATGAGTATGATTTAACTAGGTGTGATCATGAAATTTAGGGCCTATTTACACTTCATATGTCTTGATTGATCGGATTGGTATGTGATTGGATATGCCCATTCCATATACACTTGGCCACATAAATGTGTCTTTGCAAAATCTGATCTACTATTGCCACGTTATATGCAGATATAACAGTGTTCACTTATTTGTTATGATGCTAGTACCAGGCCGCACTTGATGTGATTCATAAAAACTAATAACAGGAAACAGCTAAAATTGCTTTGACAATGACAAAAGGCAAACTGCTATTGTGTGCTTCATTTCCTTCAATGTTTTTTTAACTCCCAAAGTTCTGTATGCTGACATAGTTCTGTTTGGGAGGTGGAAAGTTTGCGTATGTGGCCTGAACAACTAGATTTATTTACACTTGGCTGAGTCTCATGTGCTTTGGAGGGCATTTATACTTGCTCTTTTCATGATTGGATAGCTATCTGATCAGTAAAAGCACATAAAGTGACCAAGTGTAAATACCTCCTAAAGGCTGATAATGTCACAGAATTTTCAGTGGAAACACACAGGTCATGTTCTAGAGCTTTCCGTTTGGTGATTCTAGACCACAGTGTTTCCAGCTCCGTATGGTAATAATCAGGTTTCACAGTCACTACGGTGACACATACTGTCTGCTTGTGTAACCCCGAGACCCCTCCCTCTCTGTTACACAATGACACCCATAAACCCACCAGCCATTTACTACAGATGACGTATTAAAATCCACACCCTGCTTACTTGAAGTTCAGTAAGGTGATGTAAAGTTAATTATGTCATTGTGAAGCATGAGTTTACATGTTTATATGTCTATATCGATTCTTAAATCCCAAGATCGATCTTTCACTCAATGCGCAACCCTCTACTACAATGAGAGGAAATCACTCTCATTTGCAACCAAATTTCGCACTATGCGACTAAAGTGAATATAATTGGCAATTGGCTGGTAAATGTTTACATTTCACTCACTAGTAATTGTGTAGTTTAGTCGTGAAGTGTTCAGCAGCAAGATCCTTTCACAGCATGTTGAGAGTAAAAGTTGTCATTGAATACAGTCTCTTTTAATACCCTTTCTGTTCTTTACAGTCAGTTGTTGATCAAAAACAACTACAAAAACATTTAAATCTAATCATGCCTCGCACAGATGAGGTAAAGCCATTCGAGTCCTCTCTAGTTAACATGCGCTCATTTAAAGGCGCTGTTTACAGAAATGCCATTTTTTTGTTAAAGAGACAGTACCGGTTTTAGCACGTGTTCAACAAATCAATGTAAATACTTGTAAATAGTAAAAATTATGCAATTTAACAATAAATATGTAACAAAAATAATGTATGAAATTTAACTTATTGATTGAATACATGTATTTGTTCATTTTTATAAAGCCAAAACGTGACCAAAAAATAATTTGTAAAATTAATATTTTCCTAATGTACCTAGTTAAAAGGTCCCCTGTATAATTAACAGCATTAGCTGGGAGATCATTTATTTGATATTTAAGCAAAAGGGACATTATAACTGAAATAAACCCATATGAATCGATATTGAATTAATCAAATCAGAATCGAATTGAGATCTTGTGAATCAGAATCGAATTGAATCGGAAAATCTGTATCAATACCCATTTAACGTACTGTAGATGACAAATGTTATTTGTGCTAAGTGTAGTGGTGTAGTAGTGTCTGAAGAGGTGGGCATACTGTGACTTTATAAAAAAAAAAAAAAACACACATGCACCCGATCTCTAAAATTAATTTACATTTATATACAGTAGTAGTAATGTTCACATTAACACAATCTTGTATTACCATAAATTGCCTACATAAAAATGAATGGTTATTTGTTTTATTTGTGTACTGTTATTGCTTTTCTGTGTATAGTGAAATTGTTTTCCTACTTAGAAATATAAATTGAAATGATTTGATATCATGGGAAAAAGGCACCACCGACAGTAGTAAAAGGTAAAAAAAATAAAATGAAAAAGAGCATCAAAAACTAGCAGGCGTGCAATAACATGCAGAATTTTCACAAAGTTTAATTGCATAAGTTAAATTGAAATGTGTGTACATACTGCATATTTACGTTTAGCAGAGAAATACATTTACAGGGCAAATTATGGTTACTCCAGGGATGCTTGTGCATCAGACGCTGGAAATGTCCCGCCCCTTACTGAAACGGAAAATATTATTGGTTAGCAAATATCCATCTAAAATGAATGTTCTGATTGGTGGATCAGCTTAGTTGGACTGTCTGTCTTGCCAGTGCCATCAGTTGTGCTCCCACAGCTCTGTGCATATTTAGAGAGAATCTTTTGTACACTTAAAAAAAAAATAAAATAAAAAAACAATATATATTCACTACCGGTCAAAAGTTTTGAAACACTATTATAATTTTTATTTTGAATAATAGTAAAGTCATCAAAACTATGGAATAACATAAATGCTTGTACATCCCGCCACAAGCCGACACAGACCGGGCACTCAAGGAACTGTACAGGATTATAAGCAAGCAGGAAACCGCGCACCCTGAGGCCGTGTTCATTGTAACCGGGGACTTTAACAAAGCCAATTTTAAATCAGTTGCACCAAAATACCACCAACACATCAGTTTCAACACACGAGGGGACCGGGTTTTGGACCATTGCTACTCTCCCTTCCGGGATAAGCTACAAATCCCTCCCCCGCCCACCATTTGGCAAATCGGACCACTCTTCCATTCTGCTTCTGCCCGTTTACAGGCAGAAACTGAAACAGGAAGTACCCACCCTCAGAACGATCCAGTGTTGGTCAGACCAATCAGACTCTACGCTACAAGACTGTTTTGATCACGCGGATTGGGAGATGTTCTGGTCCGCCTCTGATGACGACATCGAGGTGTACACTGATAGCATAACGTGTTTCCTCAGAAAGTGTGTAGAGGATGTTGTTCCGTCCAAAACAATACGGATCAGTATTGATGGAGTTCCCATCTATATGCTGGGTACTTATTGGCTGCTTTTCTTTATTATTTGGTCCAAGTCATCAATTTCAAAAACGTTTTTTTATTTTTTTTATTAAATTTTAGTTTTATAATGAAATAAATTAATATGGTGGCACAAATATATTTTTGCCTACAAAACTCATTTCAAACATTTAAGCATACGCCTTCAGATCAAAAGATTTTTAAGATCATGAGAAACATTTCAGTCAAGTGTTTCAAAACTTTTGACTGGTAGTGTGTGTGTGTGTGTGTGTGTGTGTGATATATATATATATATATATAGCAATATTACACAAGCAAGAGCGCGATATGGCCCTAAATCAGCACTGCTGTGATTTGGCTGCAGGCCAAGTGCCATAGGTAATTACAGCAGTGCTGATTTAGGGCCAAGTAGCACAATTGCAAGTGTGTTATTGCTTATATACAACAGTTCAATGAACAAGTAAATTTGAAATTTTTTTAAAAAACTGAGTACGGTCACAAAAAACGCATTTGTGCATGGAACTACTTTCTTATGTGACGGATCAGAATCTGCTGTTGCTCGTTCAAACCAAATGATGTGTCCAAGCCTCCGTTAGTAATTAAAAAATTTCACTTAAGAACTAAAATCACGCTTGGGCTGTTTCTAACAAGTTATTGGAGAAACAAGGATGTGTGTGTGTGTATGTGTGTGAGAGAGAGAGAGAGAGAGAGATGGAGCATGTGCGATCACCTGTTGATGATGCTGTAGTCTGTTAGTAAGCTTTCTGAAGATAATGTCATTTTGGTGAAATTCATCCTATTTTCTCAGTGGAAAAATAGCCATCCAAGCGGGGGTATTCTTCCCTATTTTGCGGTAGCCGGTGCGCAAGAGTCTTTCACTATAGAAACCTCAGTGTCCTCTGCCATTTTGTCCTCTCAATTTTAACATTAACAGAGTTTACATTTATAGGATATAGTGTTGCACAAACTACCACAAGTTCTAGAGTTTTACTTCAAAGTGCTGACTATTAGATATTTAGTCCTCTGTAAGAGGGGACAGTCCTGTTTTTAATGAGAAATTTGCTGAGTAACTAATTCATTTGCTTATTTTCTTTTCCAGGTGTCTAAGAAGGACTTTGAAGGCTTTAGGAAGTTATTCCACCGATTTCTCCAGGTGAAGGGACCTTCAGTAGAGTGGGCAAAAATCAACAGGCCTCCTGAGGACTCGGTAAGTTAAGCAACAGATTTCGTATCGTACACAAGCTTATTTTTTACACTCACTTACACAAGGCTAGCTAGCCTAGACTTATTTATTGTGACTATTGAACCTATGAACTCAATACAAAGAGAAGGTCAAGTGAAGAATATCTGTACGCAGTTCAAGCTAAACCATTAAAACAGGGAGACAGATGGAATTGCACTCGGAGCCTTTGCTTTGAGTCTCATGTGTGGGCATTAATATCACCTCAGGCTCTGGTAATTGGCCAGCTGTGTTTGAAAGCTGCCCACACTCCAGCATGAATTAATTTTTTCGTTAGTATGGCATTGGATTCATTATTAGAAAAGGAAAGCAGGATTATGGAAACTGTGGGTTTAAGTACAGACAAAGTGGACAAGTTATTAGCCTGTTGTGTGCGTGTGTGCGTGTGTGCGTGTGTGCGTGTGTGCGTGTGTGCGTGTGTGCGTGTGTGTGTGTGTGAGAGAGACAGATAGAGAGAGAGACCATGAGCAAAGCTTATTTTGAAATTGATTTGTATCTGTGGGCAGGGGAGGGGGTAAGGAAGAGAAACCATAAACAAAAGTGTCTCTTGATTTGATTTGTGTTGTGCGCGTGTGAGCGTACATGTGTTTGTGTGTGTCTGGGTGTGTTAAAGGAATAGTTCACCTAAAAATGAAAATTCTCTATAATTTACTCACCCTCATGCCATCCCAGATGTGTATGGCTTTCTTTGTTAGCAGAACACAAACAAAAATGTTTAGAAAAAGATTTCAGCTCTGTAGGTCCATACAATGCAAGTGAATAGTGATCAGACCTTTGTAGCTCCAAAATCATATAAAGGAAACATACTGTAAAAGTAATCCATAAGACTTCAGTGTTTAAATACATATCTTCAGAAGCAATATAATAGGTGTGGGTGAGAAACAGAAAAATATTTAAGTCCTTTTTACTCAAAATCTCCACTTTCACTTTCAGAAGTAATTGATTTAGAGTAAAAAAAGGACTTACATTTTTGGACTTACTATCTGTTTCTCACCCAAACCTATTATATTGTATCTGAAGATATGGTTTTAACCACTGGAGTCTTATGGATTACTTCTATGTTTTCTTTGTGATTTTTGGCAACTAATGTATATACGTTAAAATGCTCACTGTTTACAAACCATTTCTGTGTAGAGTCTTATCCAATTTTACAACTTCATTGCCATGACGACATAAGGCTGTAATCCCTAAATCGACTGTAAAAATGACAATTTAAACAACTTTACAGCTCAAATAATACACGTTATAATAATACACGTTTTAATACAATAATTAATGTTTGTGCTTTTATGCAATTATAAGCTTCACATTTCTGCCTTTAAACCCTTCAAAAACTGGCCCCATTTACTTCCATTGAAAGTGCCTCACTGAAACCTAGATTTTTGCTACTTCTTCTTTTTTTTCTTTTCTTTTTTTTTTAAGAAAATGAGGGATGATTCAATGACTTTTTTGTGGAAGTCAGCATTATGCCACAAATGCTGTTGACGATTAAACTTAACTTGGATTGAAACCGGAATATTCCTTAAAGTCTCAGAATGCTCTCCTGCAAAAAGACTCTTGTAATTTCACTTCTCTTCTATAGTTTCAGAAGAGATCTCAATGTCACACACTGTGCTTCGATTTGCCAGTTCATACTTTAATAGGACTTAACTGAGAACTCCATTAACTCTCATGAGCTATGAAAGAGCAAACTCTTAGCAATTACATTTATCCGCTGGGAATAGTCAGAAAGAGACCGACAGAGATAAAACGTAGAACATAGGAAACATTATTCCGTATAATATGTATAATCTCTCAGAAATGTCCTGATTGGATATTGTCTCTGTCTCCCATTCTCTCTGTGTGTGGCACTGAGGGTTTGACAGATTGTTGTTTTGACCCTCCCAAACAGAGAGATCTGCTGTGCTGTGAGGAGGTATTGTTGTGTTGGATGTGTAATTTATGTGTTATGTCATGGGGTGAGGCATTTGTGCTGATCCATGTAGTCTGCACCTTACATTTATGATTCCTGAACAGGATATTAAATATCTCACTCTTGTAAATCCTGTTTTGAGTGCTCACACAAAAAAACTACTATATGACACAACTAAGACTTCAAAAATTACGTTTACCAGACCTTTGTGTGTTTGCGAGCATTTGCTGTACAGCATGTAACAGATATAGTGTGTACCAGTGTTGTCAAAAGTACCGGTACTTCGGTACCAAGTCCATACTAAAATAAAAAAGATGTAAAGATACCAGTGTTTCGGTAGTACCGAGCACCGACTCAATCTGGTACCAGCGCGCAATATGACTGACACACAACTGCTTTAAAATGCTCATTTTGAGCATGTGCTCTGTTACTCCTCATACTCAAATGGACAATTAATCAAATTAAAATCGTGAAATGTCCTAGTGTGATTTATTAATCCGCTAAAGGTTCTTCATGTGGAAGAGATGCGTACTTTGAATGAATGTATAATTCCGACTGCTCATACATATTGAGAATCATTCACAACATGTATCAGATGACAGAGCAGAGCACTAATCTACTGTGAACCACGCAGCACATGTAAACTATATTTTCTATAATTAAATCACAGCATTTGCACTTTAATCTCAACTCAACTTTATTTATAAAGCATTTAAAACAACAGTCAGGAGTTGACCAAAGTGCTTCACAGTAATAAAATGTAAAACATAACATTTAAAAATTACCACATACACAAACACCAGTAATCTAAAACACAAAATACAAACACTCCTAAACGGTGTCCTACATTTCATTTGTCAGACTCAAAGGCCAGTGTAAAGAGATGGGACTTGACTTAAAAGTGTCGCAGATTGTGAAGCTTCAGGCCAAAAATACACATCATAATAAAAGCATGTTTCAAAATGTAAGTTAGAGCCTTGAAATTGAAGAAATTGAGACAGAAATACACTGGCGGCCAAAAGTTTGGAATAACGTACAGATTTTGCTCTTATGGAAAGACATTGGAACTTTTATTCACCAAAGTGGCATTCAGCTGATCACAATGTATAGTCAGGACATTAATAATGTGAAAAATTACTATTACAATTTGAAAAAAATGTTCAGAACTTCTTAAACTACTTCAGTGTGTTCTCATCAAAAAATCCTCCACATGCAGCAATGACAGCTTTGCAGATCCTTGGTATTCTAGCTGTCAGTTTGTCCAGATACGGGTGACATTTCACCCCACGCTTGTCGGGCACTTCTCACGCACCTTACTGTCTAGCTGATCCCACAAAAGCTCAATGTGGTTAAGATCCATAACACTCTTTTCCAATTATCTGTTGTACAATGTCTGTTTCTTTGCACATTCTGACATTTTCTTTTTGTTTTTCTGTTTCAAAAGTGGCTTTTTCTTTGCAATTCTTCCCATAAGGCCTGCACCCCTGAGTCTTCTCTTTACTGTTGTACATGAATCTGGTGTTGAGCGGGTAGAATTCAATGAAGCTGTCAGCTGAGGACATGTGAGGCGTCTATTTCTCTAACTAGAGACTCTGATGTACTTATTCTCTTGTTTAGTTGTACATCTGGGCTTCCACATCTCTTTCTGTCCTTGTTAGAGCCAGTTGTCCTTTGTCTTTGTAGACTGTAGTGTACACCTTTGTATGAAATCTTCAGTTTTTTGGCAATTTCAAGCATTGTATAGCCTTCATTCCTCAAATCAATGATTGACTGACAAGTTTCTAGAGAAAGCTGTTTCTTTTTTGGCATTTTTGACCTAATATTTACCTTAAGACAAGCCAGTCTATTGCATACTGTGGCAACTCAAAAACAAAGACAATGTTAAGCTTCATTTAACGAACCAAATAGCTTTCAGCAGTGTTTGATATAATGGCAAGTGATTTTCTAGTACCAAATTAGCAATTTAGCATGATTCCTCAAGGATAAGGTATTGGAGTGATGGCTGCTGGAAATGCGGCCTGTCTAGATTTGATCAAAAATGACTTTTCAAATAGTGATGGTGCTGTTTTTACATCAGTAATGTCCTGACTATACTTTGTGATCAGTTGAATGCCACTTTGGTGAATTAAAGTACCAATTTCCTTCCGAAACAGCTAAATCTGTACATTATTCCAAACTTTTGGCCGCCAGTGTATATTACAACTGTATAGTAAAATGTAATATTCACTGTAATGATAATAATAATAATGAAGCAATATATCACAAGCAAGACTGCTGTTGAATAAAAAAATATATATTTTCACTTGTTAAAAGATTTAAGAATGAATTGATTAGACAACATTTTGATGATGAAATTAAACTAAAACTTGGAGTTCTGGAAAATAATTATAATAATAATAACAAAAAGGAAAACATGATTTGGTAAAGAATAAAACAGATTTCAGTAGGGCGCTACTTAAAAACACTTAAGCAATGCATCCTTGATTGAGAAACACTTGAAGGAAACATGGATTTCTTTTAATTTATTATTTACATTGAAAAGTAACTTTTTAAATAGGGTAAACATGTGTGTTCAATAGCATAGTCATATTAGCATATTTATGCTGTGGTACCGAAATTGGTATCGAGAACCATGAAATTTCAATGGTATCGGTACCGACTACTGACATTTTGGTACCATGACAACACTAGTGTGTACAGAAGGTTAGGTTTCTTGTTATTTAGAAGACGCTTTCTATGTCATAGAATAGTGGGGAGGTGATAAGAAGGCACAGGAATAATCCAAAAAAGGTGCTTTTATTGTGATCAGTGGTGATCAAGGGGTGCTCATATATGCATCAAGTGCGAAGAAAATAAAAAATATATATATACAAATAAAAAATGCCATGTATATACGGGATGGTCATTTTGGTCATTCGTCTACTTGAGTACTTGGACTAATTACTCATACTCGAGGGGCAATGACATATACATAACTGCATTTATAATAACATGTCTGACAAACGTCTTTGGCTTCTGCAAGCTGCATTGTGTCTTGTTGTTCCATTGTATCGTCTATTCATTATTTTTGGCTGTTATAAAATAATCTGTTACAAAATGTACAAAAGATTGCTTAATCAAAATATAATGCATCATATTTTGTCGTTATGTGAAGATTCGCTGCCCAGTGCTGCATTCTGTTCCATTTAGCTGCACTCTGTCTAGGTGTTTGAAACACTCGCCTGCTGTATATGCGTTGAGTCCCCTGCCACACGCCTGGTGTGTGTGTGTGTGTGTGTGTGTGTGTGTGTGTGTGTGTGTCCAAGTGTTCTCTCCTGTGGGGAAAGCTGCAATGCTCCGTATTGTTGTTGCTGTGATGATTCAAGAAGCATTCCATTCGACTCGGGGAGTCGGAATTTCCACCTTTCAACTGGGGAAAGTGCAATGGAATGACACATTATGTCGGATTTCTAATTTGGAAACTTGTGCGGAAATCTTCAACTCCCATTTCGTCGAGATGCAGGTGTGTGTTACGTCACCCAGAGCAGGGAGGTTTAGAGTCCGTGACAAACATTCACTATTATTGAATAATATTCATTAACGAATTAAGTTCTTATATTAAATGATAATAAAACAGCAAGCGTTTTTCAGAGACAGGTGTTCAAAAGACGGTTAATTACACTCTCTTTTGATTATCGTAATGATAGCATTGCAGCGTCGTATCAGTTTGTTTGCTATAAGACGTCTCTGACAATCAATATACCCCTCAAAATCACAATGTAATCAATCTCAAAATTAAAAATAAGCTCCCTCTTTGACACGTAGGTTTAGTTGTCAGGTAATTGTCACTGAATTTCGAATTAAGTGAAAAGTCACATCATGCGTGATCACCATCGATCATCGTTTTCATGATCGATCATTGCTGCCACATCCGAGTTCCCGAATACTTGAGAACTCATGCCCATCCCTAGTAAACACTAAGATGACTCCCTACAACAGAAAAAAGAAAAAGACCAGCAAAACCCGACTATTACACTTAGTGTTTTCCGATCATTCTCTCCCTTGGTCAAAGGCAGACTGAAGCAAATTTCCCACCTCAAATGAGGGTCTAAACCATTCTAGGGGGAGAGAAGGTGAATGAAACCCTTAAATATGCCAAGCACACACAACAGGTACAAATTTACCAATAAACAAACATTATCAAAATCAGAGGAAATCAAAAGCAAAACATACAAACACACATACATATAAACCACATCTCAAAACTCAAAAGTAGACATTTGCCGATATTCAATAATAAGGTATACCATGAAAATTAAAATGCTCAATATTGTTATCGTGAGCACTTCGAAATACTGTGAAAATTTCTAGATGACCTATTAACCACATTGTTTCGATTTTTCAGAATGCACTGTAGTTGGGGTGGGAAAATACATCGATGCATCTCGGTGCATCAGTCTATCAAAGAAATTTCGATGCATCGTTCTCGAAATTTAAGAAATGATTATCATTATATATTAATGGGCTACCCAATGTGTCCGTCACATATTACACAAATCTTCTCGCAACAGACACAGAGCGGAGCATGCAAGATTAAAGGGAAAGAAAGTGCACTTTGAAGTAAAGAAAGTTTATGCAGCCGAGTTCAGCCCACAAGCCTACATAAGATAAAATGGATAGATGGATGGACGCTGCCAAGTTCAGCTTTCTGTGTCATTATTCAAAACTGTTTGCATCCATTTGACCAATGTAAGTTCATTGTTGTTGCCTTCTTCCCCGATTACGATATATATCATGTTAATATTGCTTTTATATCTCCATAAAATTTTTTATTTCTCCATAAAACAGTTTAACCACGAATAGAACTTGGCTTAAATAAATGTGACTGGTGGGCAGACACTGGCTTTGAATGAAAACACACTGGTTAATTTATTCTCTTTAGTGAATGCTAAAGAGATGGGAGTGATTTCAGACTGTTCTGAAGGGAACTAACCAGTTGATTACAGTCACCTGTGTTTGGTCAATGACATGCGGCAGCCACGATAAGATAAAACATTTTTATCTTTCGCAGGGTGTGCCGCAAACAGTCCTGCATGAAAATGCAATTGAATTCTCGTGAATGGGCTTGACCAGCGGAGGCGTCTCCATTTAGCCACCTGGTGCCTCTTTCCCTATCCCAAAATGAACAGGGAACTCGCTGTTACCACATCCCTTGTTACCGTCTTTACATGCTACTAATAGACAGTTTTTCATTCAGTGACCCTGCTCGATTAAAACCTGGATCGTATCTGCCTGCACATGGCATTTCATATGTAATTGTAATTGCAGGTTTCAGAAATCACGATGCATCGCACTGTAGCATTTCCATCAATAAATCAAAATTCCCAGCACTCTAATAATCTTAGTAATCTTACACTGATAGGAAGACATACCAAATTACTAGGAAACTCTCAAATTCATGTTTCTTTTTCAATTAAACTTTTCTCTCAAAATGTTACCATTGTTGTTACTTTTTCATTTGCAATGAAAATAAACCTTTAATAAATTAGATAAATGCTAAATAAAAGCATTGGACTCTTTCTTTGTGATCTTATAATTTAAAAAGTACAAAACAAGTAACTAAGTCTTGTAATTAAGAACAACAATAAAGTTTATTTATCTTTCAACCCATTTTCAATACAATCCCATGATAATACTGTATACCGTGATAAACGCTTCAGCAGTTATCGTGATATGAAAAGTTGATACCGTTACATCCCTACTCAAAAGCAAACAATAAATGCAATGCTTCCCCCGTACTGCTGAAATGGACACTTCCTTTGCCAAGAAAAGGGGGTTCCAAGGACACGCCTCCTACTAGGAGGAGTCAGCGGAAACTGGAAGAGGTGAGAGAAACAAACATGTTGTAACTGAATAAATGGCTCTTTAAATGCTGAGTTAAACGAATAAATGTTGAAGTATATGTAACCAGAATGGGGAGTTGTAGACTGAACTGTAGCCTGAATGAATGTGTTGTACTGAGTTACGAAACCCACAGATATGTGTACCTATCAATGAGCATACGCAGACAACAACTAAATCCGGTTACATGTAAGTATATAACAACGGTTTTTAGGGAAGCAATGGACCAAAATTGACATGAGTGAGCAGACCGGTGTGTTTAACAGAAAGCATAATGAATGAATATGAATGAATATTAACAGTCCAGATAGCCGCAGTGCCTGTTATCACACACTACTACAATTTGCTACTGCTACAGTTTTGATACAATGTCATATTTTAATGACTTAGCCTATTGGATATAATGATATATTTTTATCACTATAAAACTTCATCACAAGATAAATCATGGTGCTACAACACCCTTGTAATTACCTTGATTGGCCATTAGCCCCACCACCACAGAAAACTGAATGTATTCCTTTATGTCCTGTTATGTAATTTAAAAAACATAATCATTTTTATTAACATTAATTGTAATGGTTTAAAATAGACCACTGAAAATACCTTATCCTTCGACTACTAATCTGAATAGCCTATTAAAGAAGAACTAAAGACAGAGCTAGATGCTCACAGTCCTTCATAATTTCTCACATTTGTATTGATAGCATCAGTCTCTGTCGCTCTGTTTTCTGCACACATGCTGTAAAGTGCAACTCTCGAGCGCAGCTGCCTGGCCAGCGTGCAGCATACAAGCCGCTAGTTTAAGATCTCAAGATTTGCCAATCTGTCTTGCCTATAAGATATCAGACTCATGTGCACACGTGCAAATTGTTTAAAATTTGTCGTTACATGTTATAATTTTTAACAGCAAATTACTGTACAGCCCTTCCCTAGAGTTAGGTTTGAGGAATCTAGGGGAGATGTTTGAATTGCTGTTCTATATGTGTGTATTTGAGTTTAAAGCTGTGTATAGAATGGAATTATAGCATTCTATTTTTACTGTTTCTGAATATTGTGCAGAGTATACTGTATATTGCCTACAAATAGTTTTTTTAAATAGTGAACTTGGAGGCATTATTCCATGTTAAATGCTTCAAACAATAGTATGTTACAGTGTTGTCACATGAACTAATTGCGTTGCGTATGAGTGGCATCCTGTTATCATTTTGGAAATAAAACAGTTCTTCAGTTTTGTGTAAAACTTCCAGTCAAATGAACAGTTGAAAAGAGATCAAAAAAAAATTGTGGCTGACATTACTTCTATTTAATTTGGCACACTGGAAATAGAAGATCAAGTTGTGTGCATTGCACTGTGGAATACAGTACCCAGTGCTGTGTGATCTGTTGTATACTGCTTGATTTGGCAAGTGTAGTAGGTCATCTAGGTACTATATGCATACAGAAAGTTTGCATGCTGTGCACAGTATACATACTATATACTGCAGTACATGTAAGAGTAGGATCATGTTAGTACACTGAAGACCATATTTGCAGTAATCAAAATACATGTTTTATTTATTTTTTTACGTGAATTCTGTATAAAACTCCTAAATGGCATGAAATTTTCCACAACCCATGTTTTATGAATTTATTTGTCTACTGACATTTTTTGGAAAGATGTTTTTTTTTTTTTTCTTAAACGTTATGTCAGAGGAACGATCCAAAACATTTTAAAGAAGTATGTCTGTCTTTATCAGCCTCGTTCCCATTCCCATCAAAAATTTTAGATAGTGCAACTTTGAATAAATTCTATTCTGAACATTGGAAGGGCATGAATTAGATTTTGTCTGAGGACCAAGGATGGACTCACTCTGCTTGCATAATACTTTCATTTTCACATGGACTTAAGAGTTTGGTGTGTATGTGTGTAGGTGCGTGCGTGCGTGCGTGCGTGCATGTGTCATTTTGAAACTTGAGAATCTCTCAAAAAACAACTCGTGTTCATTCATCCACTTCTGTAGGGTGTTTAAAGGCAAACCAGCCTGTGTCTTCCAGTTACCTGTTGCTACACACCAATCAGCATCTGGTTCCTGATGACATTGTGCCTTATGTTTGCTTTAATAAAGTCTGATGTGTCCCATTAGAAATATAATACCCTGTGTTCACAGCAACATCCTGCACTTAAACACTTATCAAGGTGAATATATTTGTAGAGCCGAGGAGGGCGGGGCCGGGCTGGAAAGAGACACACCGGTCCCCAATCAGCCTGATGGTGTGCGCGAGGGATAAAGGCGGCCAGGGACGACAATTCGAGAGAGAGAGAATTACAGACAGCTATGCTGTGTGTTTTTAGTTGTGTGTTTTGTTTAATAAATTGTTATTTAAGTTGTCAAGCCGGTTCTCGCATCCTCCTTTCCACTGAACTCCCTTACACTGGTGCCGAAACCCGGGAAGGAGGAGGGATTCCTGTCGCAGGGTCCTCGACACTGCCGTCCACCCAGGGGAGCGCCACTGCCAACCGACGGGGGACGGAGTAGCCCGACCACCCGGACGCGGGGAACGGCTGCCGTCCGCGAGGCGAGTGGGGACGGGACTCCCCGACCGCCTGGAGCGAGGGAGCCGCTGCCGGGGGCGGAGGAGTGCCCTGCCGTCCCCCGGGAACGCGGAGGGGTCGAGAGAAGACTGCCGTCCGTGGGGGGGAGGAGGGAAGCGACTCCCCGACCACCTGGAGTGGTAGGGCCGCTGCCAGGGGCGGAGGAGAGTCCCCATGGGACGCCGGGAACACGGAGGGGCGTTCTGTCCGCTGGGGATCGGAGGTCTGACTCCGGTCCGCCCGGGGAGGAGCGGCTGCAGTCCGCCTGAGAGGGTGGAGTAGTGATCGAGGACCACGCGACGGCGCATCAGAGAACCGGTGAGGTGTTTTTTTTTTTTTTTCTCTCTCTCCTCTCTCTCTCTCTGTCGCTCCGTGTTAGCCTTTCCCTCGCCATTTTGTGTTGTTTTTTTCCCCTCCTGTCTCCTCCCAGGTCGAGGAAGGCGGGGAGGACCCGCCGGCAGTCGGGGCAGGGTGGGGGGGATGTACGTCATGCCGGGGGCTCCCCGGCCTGAGGCAACGTGGAGTGTAGAGGAGAGGAGGGCGGGGCCGGGCTGGAATGAGACACACCCGGTCCCCAATCAGCCTGATGGGGCGCGCGAGGGATAAAGGCAGCCGGGGGGACGACATTCGAGAGAGAGAGAATTACAGACAGCTGTGCTGTGTGTTTTTAGTTGTGTGTTTTGTTTAATAAATTGGTATTTAAGTTGTCAAGCCGGTTCTCGCCTCCTCCTTTCCACTGAACTCCCTTACAATATTATTTCAACATAATCACTTTCCAAATAATTAGTTGATAGTTATTACATAAATGCTTGGTGTGGTAACTGGTCTGTTAAGATAAGGGGCTGATCGATTTTTGAGGTGAGGTGTGAAAACATCAAGTCATTGTTGAAACTTTTGCCTGGAACTTTTACGCTGCTTTTATTTCGAGTTCATCATGACTAGATTTCACCTCCTTATGCAAACTCACTTTAACAACCTAAGGGGCCTTTCAGACCAAAGGTGTCTTTGTGCTTAAAGCTAGATGCAGGGCAACAAATAGAACTGAACGCAGGTGTCTCTCAATGCATTTATTAAAAAGTTCATTCTTTTTTTTTACAGTTGTGCTCAAAAGTTTGCAGACCCTGGCAGAAATTGTGAAATTTTGGCATTGATTTTGAAAATATGACTGATCATGCAAAAAAACTGTCTTTTATTTAAGGATAGTGATCATCTGAATTCATTTATTATCACATAGTTTTTTGGCTCCTTTTTAAATCATAATGATAACAGAAATCACCCAAATGGCCCTGATCAAAAGTTTACATACCCTTGAATGTTTGGTCTTGTTACAGACACACAAGGTGACACATACAGGTTTAATTGGCAATTAAAGGTTAATTTCCCACACCTGTGGCTTTGGAAAAAGACGGTGTGGTTGTTTCAAGGAGCATAATATGACAATACTTGAAAAAAAATGAGCTGCATGGTTGAGTTGCCAGAAAGAAGCCTTTACTGCACCAATGCCACAAAAAAGCCCGGTTACAATATGCCCGACAACACCTTGACACGCCTCACAGCTTCTGGCACACTGTAATTTGGAGTGACGAGACCAAAATAGAGCTTTATGGTCACAACCATAAGCACTATGTTTGGAGAGGGGTCAACAAGGCCTATAGTGAAAAGAATACCATCCCCACTGTGAAACATGTTGGTGGCTCACTGATGTTTTGAGGATGTGTGAGCTCTAAAGGCATGGGGAATCTTGTGAAAATTGATGGCAAGATGAATTCAGCATGTTATCAGAAAATACTGGCAGACAGTTTGCATTCTTCTGCACAAAAGCTGCACATGGGACGCTCTTGGACTTTCCAGCACGACAATGACCCTAAGCACAAGGCCAAGTTGACCCTCCAGTGGTTACAGCAGAAAAAGGTAAAGGTTCTGGAGTGGTCATCACAGTCTCCTGACCTTAATATCATCAAGCCACTTGAGGAGATCTCAAACGTGCGGTTCATGCAAGATGACCAAAGACTTTGCATGACCTGGAGGCATTTTGCCAAGACGAATGGGCAGCTATACCACCTGCAAAAATATGGGGCCTCATAGACAACTATTACAAAAGACTGCACGCTGTCATTGATGCTAAAGGGGGCAATTCACAGAATTAAGAACCAAGGGTATGCAGACTTTTGAACAGGGGTCATTTCATTTTTTTTCTTTGTTGCCATGTTTTGTTTTATGATTGTGCCATTCTGTTATAACCTACAGTTGAATATGAATCCCATAAGAAATCAAAGAAATGTGTTTTGCACACATTTGTCAAAACTATACCAATGGGAAATGTTCAGCTTTTTCACTGTCCTTCCTGTTTGACTGTATCTAATTCAAGTCATCCTTCCTCATTTTGCTGCATTTGCCTAAGTATTCCAATTTTAAAGCACCCTGTACACAGATTGATAATCTTGATGTGAGAGGTAATGTGTAGCTTTCAAAGCCTGGTATTACCTTTACGAACCTATGTCATAATGTCATTTATTAAACTATAATAACATACTATGTCATTTCCCTTCAACAAAAAGAAAGTATGTGTGAAAGGATGAACAGTTGTTGGTGTTTGTGTTTTTAGCAGCTTGCTGTAATGGAGTTAACCATAAACAACATTTCTGTGGTTTGTGCCACAAAGGTGCAATCTTGTTCAACCGGTGCACCTGGTTTAAGGTAAAGTTTCTCACCCTTGGTTTGAAGCTCAGGGTCAAGTGTCTCATATTGTCTTTTAAAGAGTTGTTTCTCACCAAAACCTATCGTATGTCTTCAGAAGACTTGGAACATGATGCACAAGTCGCATGGATTACTTTAATGACACTTTTTTTGTGGGTGTGTCATAAAAGCAGGGTGCTTTTATGGGTGCTTTTTAAGCTGCAGTCAGCAGCCATTGTACTGAATTCAGCAAATGGGACAATCCTTAGAAAATCACATTTTCTCAGTGGTAAAGACGCTGGCTACCACCCCTGGAGTTCACTAGTTCGAATCACAGGGCATGCTGAGTGACTCCAGCCAGGTCTCCTAAGCAACCAAATTGGCCCGGTTGCTAGGGAGGCTCTGCCACCCGGATTGAGGCGAATCACTACGCGACCACGAGGACTTAAAAGCACATTGGGAATTGGGCAAAAAAGGGGAAAAATCCCAAAAAAAGAAAAAGAAAATCCCCATTTTGTGTTCCACAGAAGAAAGAAAGGCAAATAGGTTTTGAATGACAGGAGGGCAAGTAAATTATGACAGGATAAGGTTTGATAAACATTTTGTATTGTTAGTTCTTCTGGTGTTAAGGAATAATAGCCTTTATTCTGCTTTCTCATCATTGTTTCACAGTGATTGTGTGGATCAAGTTTCTGATAAACCAATAGGTGATGCAGAATTTAAGAACGAGTTATTTTTGCAGCATAGTTTTGAAATGCTCTTTTTGAATTGGTGAGGAAGTTATTAGTTTTGCAAGTTACAGCATGTTTTTGCTGTACTTCATGCACCTTGATCTCAAACGTTAAAGCAAAATTTGATTCCTTGTGATGTAACCCTTTTAAAATTTACCTGGCTAGATAAACACCAAGTTAATTGAAAGAAACTGACAGTTGGCCACTTTAAGGGATATTTCCTGTGAAACATCTTGCCCAAATAGAAGTACATGTCCAAAACAACATGGTACATTTTGTCTGACTACTGTAAACCACAAGCGATGCACACAACACGACATACATTAACACATTTTTACTGTAATACAATCAACATTCAACATCATTGCCGCAGGCACTAAATATGGAGTTGCTCTGTATCTGTTACACATAGAGAGACAGTATAAATAAGAGTTGACGTTTCCCCTCCTGTCTTTCTTTTATGTGATCACTGTGACTACATGTGGTTCAAGCCCTGCTGTATCTGAGCACCTGATGACTGGAACTGAAGGAGAATACTTGCTTTTCTCCTTTATGCCCTCTAACTTTCCTTTACACAGACAAATCTGTTTACTTCCCTCTCTTTCTCCCCCATTTCTCTCTCTTATTCTCTCTAGCTCTCTCCCTGAGAAGCGTGGTGACCTTGATTACATCATGCTCTCCATCTGTCTCTGAGTTTAAACCATGGAAGTATGACTGTGGGTGATGGAGATAGGAAGAAGATATTTGTCATCATCCTCAATTTTCCCTCAACCTTTCAGGAAACATTGTATCGGCTGCTTAACACCTTCATACAACCGTGGTCTGCGTCATTGGTAGTTGTGACCTGGAGCTACATCTACTTTGAGGCTGACAGCTAATTTCTGTTCAGTCAGTTAAGAACAGTCAACATGAACACACCGGCATACAGAGTTATTAGCGAACTGGTGCAAATTTACGCATCTATACTAGGGATGTGCGAGACCAGTCGACTAAACTGTTCTGATGCTGGTAGTCGACACTGGAATTACTTGTCGAATCATATTTTTCCCCATTAAACTGTTCAACATTTTTACACATATACGTTTGGCTTTATATTTTTACTGAGGCTTCACTTAAATTACTGTCATATTAATGTTACACATTTTAAATATAATTAATAAAACAAATATTATAAAAAAAAAAAAAAAAGAGGATATCTGGAGCAGATACAAAGTTTCATTTCACCGCGGGCTGCACGTGTTTCTTCCCTCTCTCACTCGCGGCGCGCACAGGAAGCTAGACAAGAAAACTCCGCAAAGTAGCTATAGAAATCACTTCGGTGGTGGTGCGGGAAGTGGATTTCAGAAACGTTGGCTTGACAGTCGGATGTTTTCAAATTTGAGTCTTCTTTAAATCAATGCGTGCTTGTAAGTTATTTTCCCAACACCTATATCACCCATGTGAAAAACTAACTGCCCTTTAAACTTAATAGCTGGTTGTGCCACCTTTAGCAGCAACAACTGCAACCAAACGCTTCCGATAACTGGAGATCAGTCTTTAACAACGCTGTGGTGGAATTTTGTCCCACTCTTCTTTGCAGAACTGCTTTAGTTTAGCCACATTGGAGGGTTTTCAAGCATGAACTGCCCATTTAAGTTCCTGCCACAGCATCTCAATCGGGTTCAAGTCAAGACTTTGACTAGGCCACTCCAAAACTTTAATTTTGCTTCTTTTGAGCCATTCAGAGGTGGACTTACTCCTATGCATTGGATCATTGTCTTGCTGCATAATCCAGTTGCTGGTAATCCAACTTCAACTCACGGACTGATGACTGGACGTTCTCCTTTAGGATTTTCTGTTAGAGAGCAGAATTCATGTTTCCCTCAATTATTGCAAGTCGCCCTGGCCCTGAAGCAGCAAAGCATCCCCACACCATCACACTACCACCACCATGCTTGACCTTAGGTATGATGTTCTTTTTGTGTAATTCTGTGTTTGATTTACGCCAGATGTAACAGGACCCCTGTCTTCCAAACAGTTCCACTTTTGACTCATCAGTCCACAGAACATTCTCCCAAAAGGTTTGAGGATCATCAAGGTGTGTGTTGGCAAAATTCAGACCAGCCTTATTGTTCTTCTGGGTTAGCAGTGGTTTTCACCTTGCCACTCTTCTATGGATGGCATTTTTGGCCAGAGTCTTTCTGATAGTGGAGTCATGAACAGTGACATTTATTGATGCGAGAGAGGCCTGCAGTTCCTTGGATGTTGTCCTTGGCTTTTTTTGTGAGTTCCTAGATGAGTCATCGCTGTGCTCTTGGAGGAATTCGGCCACTTCTGTGAAGGTTAACTACTGTGCCATGTTTTTTCCATTTGTAGATAATGGCTCTCACTGTGTTTTTTTGGAGTCCCAGAGCCTCTGAAATATCTTTGTAACCCTTCCCAAACTGATGTATTTCAGTCAACGTTTTCCTCATCATTTCTGGAATTTCTTTCGACCTTGGCATTGTGTGCTACTGGCAGAGACTTTTTAGCCAACTTCATGCTGCTGAAAAAGTTCTATATAGGTGTTGATTTGATTGAACAGGGCTGGCAGTTATCAGGCCTGGGTGTGTGTAGTCCAGCTGAACCTCATTATGAATGCAGTTTGATAGATTTCGGGATTTAGTAACTATGGGGCAAATACTTTTTCACACAGGCCTAGTTGGTATTGGATAACTTTTTTGCTTCAATAAATAACATTATCATTTAAAAATTATATTTTGTGTTTACTCAGATTGCCTTTGTTTTATGTTAGATTTTGTTTGAATTTTTGTAACAATTTAAGTATGAGTGTAACGTTGCTGCTGGCAATGAACCTAAGTGCAAATTTATTAACAAAAGTGAAATCCAAAAACCCTAACTACAAACGTAAACAAAAAATATTAACTTGACTACACAACCAAAGTTGCATTCAACAATACCTGACAGTGGACCATGGAAAACATGAGGGTTAAATATATGACATGGGAGAACACATGACAATGATAACCAGTAAACACAAAGAACTCTAAAAAAGATAAGACAATCAACCAGTGAAAACAAGACACATGAACTTGGAGGGAAACATGAAATCACATGACAAGGAAACCACATGACATGAATCAGGAACTAGAAATTTCAAAATAAAAGACATGAAAAACATGAATCAACAAAATACACATGACATATCCCCCCCACTAAGTGGCAGCTCCCGATGCCCCAAAACATGAACCAACACATAAAACATGGCATAAACACAAAGTTATGTAGGGAGCTGGGGGGAAAGGGGGGTCTTAAAGCATGGCTTGGCAAGACAAGGCATGGAGCATGGGATCACCTTCCACAGACGTTGCCCTGGAGCCATGACAGACTCGAGGGGCGACACCATGGAACTTGGTGCCCAGAGAGTAGCTGACGACTCAGAGGACCAAGGTGGTGCCAGAGGTTCGGTAGAACCAAGGTAGTGCCTAAGGCTCAGAGGACCGAGGCAGAGCTGGTGGGACTGAAGACCAAGGCGGAGCCGTAGGGAAGGTGGTTCAAGGTGGAGCCGCATGCTCGGATTGACGAAGCGTAGCTGTGGGATTGGAGAGCTCAAGCGGAGCCAGGTGATCAACTGACCAAGGCGGAGCTGGAGGGATGAGGGACCCCATTGAAGCCGATTTGCCGAAGGACCACGGTGAAGCCGAAGGGACATAGAGCCAAGGTGAAACCGAGGGCCCGGAGAACCAAGGCGGAGTCCAGGGCCCGGAGGGTCCAGGCAAACTCGAAGGGTCGGAAGCCCCACCCGTCTGATCCCGAGGAAACATCCATAGGGTGGGTACCAGGGCGGGAACCATCTCCAGGTCCGATAGCTCAGATGTGGCTATGACATGGCGTGGAGCATGCTCAGGCGTGGCTGTGAAATGGCGTGGAGCAGGCTCAGGCGTGGTTGTGACATGGCGTGGAGCAGGCTCAGGCGTGGCTGTGACATGGCATGGAGCAGGCTGAGGATCCGGGGCAAAAGATGACTCTGGCTCGCCGGCCATGTCGTGGAACTCTGGCTCAGCATCCGCCTCCCCCACAGTGAACGTGGAACCAATAATCTGCAGGGTGAGGTCGATATATTGAGCCAGGCTGTGGGTACTCTGACCACCTGGCATCAGAGAAGAGATGGGCTCATTCAGTCCAAATTGGAAACAGTCCTTGAGGGCCATCTCATTAAAATCCACCCTGCAGGCCAGAGCGCAGGATTCCTGCACATAAGGGGACGATTCCCCTGGTGAAGTCGAAGAAGCTGGATTGCTGGGTTCATATTGCGTCGGTCAGGTATTCTGTAACGTTGCTGCTGGCACTGGCAAAGACGATGACGATGAAGTGAAGAACCCAAGTGCTATTAACAAAAGTGAAATCCAAAAACCCTAACTACAAATGTAAACAAATAACATGAACTTGACTTTAACTTGACTACACAACCAAAGTTGCATTCAACAATACCTGACAATGGACCATGGAAAACATGAGGGTTAAATACATGACATGGGAGAACACATGACAGTGATAACCAATAAACACAAAGAACTCTAAACAAGATAACAAGACAATCAACCAATGAAAACAAGACACATGAACATGGAAGGAAACATGAAATCACATGACAAGGGAACCACATGACATCAGGATCAGAATCAGAAACTAGAAATTTCAAAATAAAAGACATGAAAAACATGAATCAACAAAATACACATGACAGTGAGATATACACAAAAACAGAAGAAATCAGGCAAATACTTTTTCACAACACTATATACTACTTAAAATATTTGAGTAGTTAATACAGCTTCTTTTACTGATCTCGTGTGAATTTTACTCACACAATCAGACATGAAGTCATTGATAACATTTTAATGACATATTAGTTGATGTTTTACATGTAGTTTTGACTTTTTTAGTTTTAGTTTTTTGGGAGGGTGGGTGTCAGGTCAGTAGAATGTAGACAGGAAATTATGGTTGAAAGAGGGGGGAGCAGGATTGGGACATGACCCAGGTCAGACTCGAGCGAATAGCTCTTGTATGTCCTGAGCATCTGTGCTGCCCACTGCACCACAGCTCTGTCAAGCGCCCTCATATTTAAATGTACCTCTGAACACCTCCCCCAGCAGTGTGGCCTGTGTCTGAATTTTAGCAAAGCAAAAATAAACAAAAGAACTGGTTACATTGTATCTAAAATGTAAGTTATTCGATAAGAACTTGATATTTTATAAAAGCAATATCATACTCGCAATCGTGTTATTGTACTGGATATCATTACTTGTGGTTGAATCATAGGCTGATAGTCAGAAAATGGCAGTCTTGTTTATGTGATTTAGCTTAAGTATCTGACTCATCGGTGTTGTCTCAGCTGCCTTATTGTGCCCATTGCCCCAGCCATCTTAAACAGCCATTTAAATCGGTTTTCTTTCCTTTTTGTTTCAAATACCCATCTATCATCTCTATCTTCTCGCCTAACTCTGTCTCTCTCCAACTTTCCCTATTGATCTGCAGTCTCAGCAATCTGACTGTTTATTCAGCTAACCATGGCAATGTTTTTCCTTTATGTGAAACATTTTGTGTTTTTGCATGTCTGTTGTAGTTCTTTGGTATATTTGTAAACTGATCTCAGTGATACTGGAAGACTGACGGCAGGCCTGATCATAATAAACTCACTGGTGAATTATCAGACTTCATATGCATTTGGATGAACATTAGATGTCATAAAACTTAATTGTACACACTGGATCCATCATTCTCTTATATAATATAAACCTCCGGATGATGGAAAAATATAAGCCAACCCAGGCCCAAACATTTTATTGCATTTCATGTGCTGATATTTGGGGAAAACTGGTGTAATGGATTTCAATATTGTTAAAAATGTTTAAAAATTTGTAGTACTACACTTATTGGTAGCTGTAAACAACTGTTGTTTGTCTGTATTATCTCTGTTTCAGATCCAGCCTTATGATAAGGTCAAGGCAAAGGGTCTCCCAGACAACATAGCAGACAGTCTGAACAAGCTTGTGGTGGTGAAGCTGAATGGAGGTCTGGGAACCAGCATGGGCTGCAAAGGGCCCAAGAGTCTCATTAGTGTCCGTAACGAGAACACTTTTCTGGATCTGACCGTCCAGCAGATTGAGGTTTGTCTAATTGCACCAGATGTTTCAGTGCTGTGTTTGACAGTATATGATTGTAGACCCCAAGACATTGTACCATGTTAAAAAAAAAACAGCATTGCTGGTCACTGGCGTATGTATGATTTGCATGCTGATGTCCCTACCAGACTTTCTAAAATGGATAGTTCAACCAAAAATAAAAATTCTGTCATTTACTCACCCTTATGTTGTTTGAACGCATATGACTTTCTTTCTTTCGTGGAACACAAAAGGAAATGTCAGCCTTAGTCACCTTTCACTTTAATTTTCTAGAAAAAAGCTGCAATGAAAGTGTATGGTGAATGAGGCTAACATATTTGTCTAACATCTCCTTTTGTTTTTAATACAAGAAAGTCATACAAGTTTAGAACAACATAAGGGTGAGTAATTGATGACAGAATTTTCATTTTCATGACCAAACCTCCCTTGGTCAGCCTAATTTGTAATTTTTTTGCTGGTTAACAAAATGGCTATGCTGATCCACCAGCTAGACCAGCATTTTCATGGCACAGCTTACAAGATAATATTTCAAAAAACTCAACAGCTGTCTGAGAGATTTGGAAGAGAGCGAGTAGACCTCCACCCATAGGTCTTAAATCACAAACATATGTTCCTCTTTCATTCCCTTCTCTCGCTTCTCTTCTACAACTAAAAAAAATAAATAAATCTGGCACATTTAATTGTTTATACAGATAGAGCATTTTAACCGCCACAACAAGCAATGGGCTCTGTGCAAATGTTTATTCCCAGTGCCATGGACTGAAAGATAGGTAGCTAGTGAGCATGAATGAAAACTAAGGGTGAAACCCAAACAGAGAGGGCTGTATTCTAGGGAAGAGAGGGAAAAAAGGTAGGGGGGCCCAGTACTGAGCCCTGTGGGATGCCCTTAGTGTCTCTTTGGCAGGCCGGTTACCTGCCTCATGTCTTCAGATATCCCCCTCATTGAATAAGGCCAATTAGTAGATGTAAATGGGTAATCTTTCTTTCTCCCACAGAAATACAGACTGCTGTTTCTGTGCTTGGCAGGCCCCTAGCGATCGCTTAGTCCAATTTATGCCATTTGGCTCCTTTTTGACTTGAATTTGTGGGCATATTTTATGTTACAGGAAAATGACCTAAATTCTGTCAAAACAGTTTCTGAATGAGGATGAAGTTATTCGATTACCTAGCCATTTAAACTATGTTTGTCAGAACTTGCCGTTATTTAGATAGGTACCTTTAACACTGGGCAAATTAAACCAGTATTTACTGTTTGTGAGTTTTCCAAGGTTGTGTAAAATAAGTCACAACAATTTGTGCCTTTGTTGAATGCCATTTGCATACATTTGGATGTCTTTTTAGCATAGATTATCTGTAATTTGTCAGTGAACATTTAAAGAATTACTGCTCAAACTGGTGTCTTTGACTAGATGTAAACTTTAACTCAAAAATTACACTTAAATGCTTTAATGCTCATTTAGAATTATACAGAATCCAGGATGAAGCAACACCAAATGTTTCTTCACGATTAATTATTGTAATTATCTCAGTAGTGCAGCTATAGAGATTAGAGAGGAAAGATGTTTTAATCAGTTGTCTACAGTGTTTCAACAGTTTTACTCTGGTGTAAAAGATCACATATTTACAGTTTAGTTGTCTAAATAATACCCTCCATGGCTCTACATTTAAATGCAACATTAACCTTAAAGCAGAATCATTTCAACTCATCCTTCCACAGTTAAAACAGATGCTCCAAGTGTCTACGACCATTTGAACCTTAACTTGTATTGAACTCGGAATATTCCTTCAATATATAAAACATGACTGAAAATGTCTTAATAGAAACATTCCAGGTTCAATACAAGTTAAGCTCAATTGACAGCATTTGTGGCATAATGTTGATTACCACAAAAAAATAAAAAATAAAAATAAATTCAGCTCGTCCCTATTTTTCTTTGAAAAAGCAAAAATCAAGGATACAGTGAGGCACTTACTGTGAAGTGAATAGGGCCAATTTTTGGAGGGTTTAAAGGCAGAAATGTTAAGCTTATAATTTTATAAAAGCACTTACATTTAATTATTTTGTTTAAACCATTGTTTTTACAGTTGTTTTAGGGTTAACAGCATTACCTTGTTATGGCAACAAAGTTGTAAAATTGTATATAACTTTACGCAGTAAAGTTTATTAATTGAATTTATATAGGGCTCTTTTTTCATGACCCTGCTTGGCACAAAGCTACATGCAACGACCGTGAGCTACATCTTATCCAATTTTCAAGCACAATTATCCTAATTCTAAGCACAATTTTCGTGCCAGTGCAAAGCCCAAATGGGTGAGGTTGGGAGTGTATGCGCACATACACAAACAGTTTGCGCGCATACACTTCCAACCTTGCCCAAAAACTGTGGGTGTATTGTATGTTAATGAAGTGCCGCAGTTTGCTATTTTCCTCAGTAGTAGGTAACAAAGACTTCTGAAAACCACGTCTAATCTCAGCACAAAATCAAATTCAGTTCCTGCATTTACAGTTTATGGATTCCACAGGCAAATGATATCAAGAGCTATCGATCACTTTTAATGCTAGCCATGATTTGTGTCAGTAAATCAATATTATATTACTAATAATATGTTTTTATATTTTGTATAATGCCTTTCCAAAGTTCAAGGATGCTTTACAGAAATTAAACAAAACATTAAACAGAGAAACATATAACAAATATACATTACAAACAATGAACAATAGGAGAGAAGCAAAGAATATTTTAAGCAGGTGAGACACAGGTGTGCAGGAGGTGAGCCAACAGTCCCAGAGAGGCTGATAGAGAATATGTAACATACATTGCGGTCGGAGCAGCGCAAGCAACAATACACTCATACAGCAGGGAATGCATTGCAAACAACCAATTTACACTATGAAATTTTTATGAATGGGCTGTCTTTATATTGGCATTGCTTGACAGATAATGGAATATATAATAGGACACAGACGGTGCAATAACTGGGAAAACCTCCGAATTAAATTGCACTTGGGAGTATTGATGCTCACTACCACCCCTGGTGTCGCGGTTCAACTGAGGCAACTGAGATTCTTCCTCTGCCACCCGGATTGAGGCGAGTCACTAAGCCACCACGAGGACTTTGAGCGAATTGGGGAGGAAAAAAAGAATTAAATTGCACTTGACCTAGCCCATTAGTACTTTGGGTGTGTGATTTCGCCAACCTTGCACCTAGACTTTGCGCATGCAATACCAAAACTTAATGGCCATGTCCGCGCCTGAGTGAGGAGAGGAAGAATTACACAGCACACAGTCCAGATGCACTCTAAATTTTCCAAACAGTTTCAGGTGATGTAGATCGCAAAGTATGAGCTCAAATAATATGGAAGCAGGTCATGTAAATAACTACAAACTCCGAAACATTATGCCGCAAATGTTGTTTATTGAGCTTAACTTGTATTGAACCTGGAATACTCCTTTAAGTTTATTTAGCTGTTTATTTGTTTTTCTTTGGTCTCTTCAGCACTTGAATAAAACATATAATGCTGATGTTCCACTGGTGCTCATGAACTCTTTCAACACGGACGAAGACACCAAGAAGATCCTACAGAAATACACACACCACAGAGTCAAGATACACACTTTCAACCAGAGCAGGTATTAACATACACACACACACAAACGAGGACATTTGCACTGCAATCAATTTGTTACTCAGTATTTTTGTCTTGTTTTCCAGTCACAATATCTAAACATCCTTAAAACAAATTTACTTGCGAAGCAAAATTACATAAGAAATTAAGGTTGTTTGAACACATAATTCCATGCAGTTGATGACACACCACATAATCTCACACACCAACATCTATAAGCAGACACACTGTTATTCAGCGATTTATCCCAGACACATTCCCAACAGGAAGTGAAAAGCTGGATTTCTTCTCCTTGATGATGTCTTCTGCTGACCCTTAGCCTGCAAACACTAACAGGTTGTGTAAAAACAAGTTAAAGATTGATGAAGTTTCCTCCTAATAATGGGGATATGTTAATATTTAATGGAGTTGTCAGAGCAGAAATTTATCTCAAAGCCAACAACATATGCTCATGGGATATTATTACACATCTTATTCAGAATAAAGTGCCGAAAGACACCGTAGATTCAGATCCTGTTTCAGCTGAAGCTCATGAATGAGGGAAGAGACAATGTGATGAAAGGATGAGGAGGAAGATGAAGGCTACACAGAGCCTCAGATGAAGCTCCCCCTTTCATTTCCCTGGCATCATTTGACCTGAATAAGCCTGTAATGCAGGAATGAGAGCAAATTATAGAGCCCCTCTGAAAGCACTTTTACATTTTTAAGCAGTGTATTTTTCTTACCCATGTTTCATATTTTAAATGTTTGAAGTGTTTTTTGTTTTTGTTTTTTGTTGTTGTTGTTTTTTTTAACTTTATAACAGAGCAACTTCATCCATGTTTTTGAATTATTTTTGTGTGTTGGTGTTTTAAAAAAAACACTTTTTTTATTTTAAACAGAAAATGCGGAATAAAATTAAACTCTTCCCCCCGAACACCAACCACCCCCCACCCGACACAAACACGCACCCCAGTGATCATAATAATATTTAGAAACATAAAAAAAAAAAAACACAAAACACACAAAAAAACATTAAAAGCATACTTTCAAAAAACAAAATTGCACCCACACATTTTAAACTAGAGATCCCTCTCTACTGCCCCTCCCCGTGAGCCTTCCAAAAAGGCCAAATATCTGCCCCATTTTCTATCAAATAACCCCAGATTGCCCAGCCTTCTATACGACATCTCAAATGCCACTACCCTGCCCATCTCCGTGCACCACTCTCGAAATGAGGGCGCTCCAGCCGACATCCATCCCCTAAGAATAACCCGTCTGCCGATTGTAACACTGGCCAGGACCCAATTCTTTATGTAATTATCCCCTATATTAATGACCGCCCCATGACCTAAAATACAGAGTCTGGGGCAAAATTAAATTTGAGTGCTCAATACATCACACATAAAACTCTGAACCCTCAACCAAAATTCTTGGTTCTTAACACACCACCAGAAAACATGGGTTGTGTCCCCATCTTCTGATTGGCATCGCCAGCAGGTGGGTGTGTCTTTAAGACCAAGCCTAGAGGGGGTCCAATAGAATCGATGTAAAACCTTAAATTGCATAAGGTGCCCCTTTGCATCTCTAGATGTAGACTTGACATTTTTTAGAATCCTATCCCACACTCCCTCCTCCAATGCCAAGTTTAAATCTTTCTCCCATAATCTCTTGAGAGAAGCCGAAGCTCAGTCCCAGACTCTGAATTAGCAGAGATTAATACACTGATGCCTCATGACCTTTTCCAAAAGCTGTAAATACCACTCCCAGAGTATCTGCCGCTTTAGGGTGGTGTATGCTACTCACAAAAATAGTACAGAGCAGGTGGCGCAGCTGTAAATACCTAAAGAACTGAGACCTGGGAATCCCAAAATGTTGAACCATATTTTCAAAGGATTTCAACACTCCACTCTCATATAGGTCAATGAACGAATTACCTCCCTCACAGTCCACTTTGTCCAGTAGAAAGGGGATTTATTAATACATAATTTTGGGTTCAGCAATATGCTCGAGGCAACATTTAAACAAATGTCCAAATTAAACACTTTGGACACTTTTGTCCATACCGAGTGCAAATGCGAGATAATGGGGTGTAACTTAACTTCTCTGGTTAGTTTGATAGAAAGGCTTTGCAATGGCGAAATAGGGGCAAGAACTTCCTGTTCAATACAAAACCAGGGAGGGGCACTCTCGCTCTTTTTTTTTTTTTTTTTTTTTTGGACTCAAGATGGCGCCGAGTGTGGCTGCTGCGTTGCGAGCTCCGACACAACATTGCAGTTTTTGGTTTGTTTGGTTTACAATTCTTATGTTTTTTGTCTTGGATGTTGTCTGCCTTATTGTCTACGACAGACAAACACTTTTGGACATTGGTTCTGCAATTGCACACCGTAAACCGGACTTCAAATTCTTCAATGCCGACCCGCTGTTTACAAACACGACAGCAGAGCCCTTTGTCTGGGCAGCCCGGCCGCGGAAACGTAGAAGGAAAAGGGGAAGGAGAGCCGGCGTTCTCATCAGAGTAAGACATTGTGCAAATCGACCCCCGCTACCCAGTATTCTACTGGCAAATGTTCAGTCTCTGGACAACAAGCTCTGTGAGCTGAGAGCGCAGATCTCTTTCCAACAAGAGACGAGGGACTACTGCATTATCTGCCTTACAGAAACTTGGATGTCTGCTGAGACTCCAGATTCAGCCATCGAACCCGCGGGGTTCTCCGTGCACCAAGCGGACAGAGCGAAAGGCCTCTCGGGTAAAAGCAGAGGAGGTGGTGTATGTTTTATGATCAACAAATCCTGGTGTGATCAGAGGAACATACATTCTATCAAGTCTTTCTGCTCTCCTGATCTGGAATTTCTCATGCTTCTGTGTCAACCATTCTGGCTACCAAGGGATTCACAGCGGTCATTATCACTGCTGTGAACATCCCCCCGCAAGCCGACACAGACCAGGCACTCAAGGAACTATATGGGAGTAAAAGTGAGCAGGAAACCGCGCACCCTGAGGCCGCGTTCATTGTGACCGAGGACTTTAACAAAGCCAATTTCAAATCAGTCGCACCAAAATACCACCAACACATCAGTTTCAACACACGAGGGCACCGGGTTTTGGACCATTGCTACTCTTCCCTTCCGGGATGGCTACAAATCCCTCCCCCGCCCACCATTTGGCAAATCGGACCACTCTTCCATTCTGCTTCTGCCCGCTTACAGGCAGAAACTGAAACAGGAAGCACCCGCCCTCAGAACGATCCAGTGCTGGTTGGACCAATCAGATTCTATGCTACAAGACTGTTTTGATCACGTGGACTGGGAGATGTTCCGGTCCGCCTCTGTTGACGACATCGAGGTTTACGCTGATAGCGTAATGTGTTTCATCAGAAAGTGTGTTGAGAATTTTGTTCCGACCAAAACAATACGGATCTACCCCAACCAGAAGCCATGGGTAAATAGCGATGTTCGCGCGGCACTTGATGCACGGACCTCCGCTTTTAATCCCGGGAACGCGGAGAAGCATAAACAGGCCAGTTATGTACTCCGCAAAACTATGAGCAGCCAAACGCCAGTACAGGGACAAGATTGAAGGACAGTTTAACACCACCAACTCTAGAAGCATGTGGCAGGGAATTAATATCATCACAGACTTTAAAGGGAATAAAAACTCCGCCGTGAACACCGCTGCCTCTCTCCCGGATGAGCTAAATACATTTTATGCTTATTTCGAGGGAAATAACACCACCCTTGCGGAGAGAGCTCTCGCGGCCGAAGCTACAGAGGTTAGTTACCCGATCCTTCCGACGGGTGAATATCCGTAAAGTCATGGGTCCAGATGGCATTCCGAGCCGCGTCATCAGAGCGTGCGCGAACCAACTGGCTGGTGTTTTTACGGATATTTTCAACCTTTCCCTCTCCTTGTCTGTGGTCCCCACATACTTTAAAATGTCCACCATTGTGCCTGTACCAAAGCAATCCAAAATCACTTGCTTAAATGACTGGCGTCCTGTTGCTCTGATCCCCATCATCAGCAAATGCTTTGAGAGACTAATCAGAGATTACATCTGCTCTGTGCTGCCTCCCTCACTGGACCCATTGCAGTTTGCTTACCGCAACAACCGCTCCACTGATGATACCATTGCATCTACACTACACACTGCTCTCTCCCACCTGGAAAAAAGGAACACTTATGTGAGAATGCTGTTTGTAGACTACAGCTCTGCATTCAACACCATAGTGCCCTCCAAGCTTGATGTGAAACTCCGGGCTCTGGGCTTAAACAGCTCGCTGTGCAACTGGATCCTGGACTTCCTGTCAAGCAGATGCTAGGTGGTTAGTATGGGCAGCAACATCTCCTCATCACTGACCCTCAACACTGGAGCCCCACAGGGCTGTGTTCAAAGTCCACTCCTGTATTCCCTGTACACACATGACTGTGTGGCAACACACAGCTCCAATGCCATCATTAAGTTTGCTGATGATACAACAGTGGTAGGTCTGATCACAGACAATGATGAAACAGCCTACAGAGAGGAGGTGCACACTGACACGCTGGTGTCAAAACCAACGACGTTGAGGGAGAGGAGCAAAACCTCTCCCTCAACGACAGTAAGACAAAGGAGCTTGTGGTGGACTTCAGGAGAAAAGACAGAGAATCACCATCAATGGAGCACCGGTGGAGAGAGTCAGCAGCTTCAAGTTCCTGGGTGTCCACATCACTGAGGAACTCACATGGTCCGTCCACACTGAGGCCGTTGTGAAGAAGGCTCATCAGCACCTCTTCTTCCTGAGACAGCTGAGGAAGTTTGGAATGAACCGCCACATCCTCACACGTTTCTACACCAGCACTGTAGAGAGCCTGGTACAGCAACAGCACAGCCCTCAACTGCAAAGCCCTGCAAAGGGTGGTGCGCACTGCCAGACACATCATCGGAGGTGAGCTTCTCTCCCTCCAGGACATATATACCAGGCGGTGTGTGAAAAAAGCTCGGAGGATCATCATAGACTCCAGCCACCCGTGCCATGGGCTGCTCTCACTGCTACCATCAGGCAGGCGGTATCGCAGCATCGGGAGTCGCACCAGCCGACTTCATGACAGCTTCTTCCCCCAAGCAATCAGACTTTTGAACTCTTGATCATTCACGATCAATATATATCAGCACTGCACTTTTTATTAATCTTATTATCTCACACTGGGCTGTCATAAATTATATTCTCTCTTAACAACACACTGGCAACTGACTATCAACTGACAGCCTGCATGTCAATACAGTACAATACAACCTACTGTATATTTTATATATACAATTTTTATTGTATAATGTGTATTTTATATTGTGTGTATTGTATACTGTACATTGTATATTATTTGTATATTGTGTTGTGCGTAATTATGTGTATATTAGATATGTAAATTGTGATGTGTAAATCTGATGTTTATTGTAAATTGGTATATGTCTCATCACTGTCATGACTGCTATGTTGCACGGAACTGCACCCAAGACTTTTACCCACTATTGCACTTGTGTGTATGGTTGTGTGACAATAAAAGTGATTTGATTTGATTTGATTTTTGATCAGGTGGGAGCAACCAATAGCCAAATGTCTTAGACCGAATGCATAATAATAAAACAAAATCTTGGGTAGGCCTAGCCCACCTTTGTTAATCGGCCTATGTAACTTACTGAAATGCAATCTGGGACATTTACCATTCCAAATGAAGGACTTTGCTATGCTATCAAATTGCTTGAAATAAGAGAGGGGGACATCTATAGGGAGAGATTGTAGCAGGTAGTTGAATATTTGGAATACAATTCATTTTAATAACATTAACCTTCCCAATCATAGATAAATGTAATGAAGCCCACCTGCCCACATTGCTCAAACCTTTTTATTAAAGGGTCAAAATTAACTAACTAAATCACAAAAATTTGCTGGGAATAAAATACCCAAATACTTAATGCTTTTTTTAAAGTATTTTAAATGTTAAATACTTTGTCCTTTTTAAGAATCAGACTAATCCGGGCTTGCGTCATGGTTGGTGGAAGCTTTCCATTCTTTAATGATTCCGTATAATCTTCTAGCAAAAGTGGAGACAGTTCTGTTGCATAAGATCTAAAAAAACTCGGTGGCAAAGCCATCCCCGGAGCCTTGCCTTTAGGTAAGACCTTAATTACCTCGCCAAGCTCCTCCAAGGTTATCTCAGAATCAAGAGACATTTTTTTGCTCAGTCATCAGTTCCACAATGTTTCTAATATCCTCATCAGTAGACAGAGACGTGGAACTATAGAGATCAAGATATAATTCTTTAAAAGCATTATTTATTTATTTATTTATTTATTTATTTTCTCCCCTTTTTCTCCCTATTTGGTATGCCCAATTCCCAATGCACTCTAAGTCCTCGTGGTGGCGCAGTGACTCGCCTCAATCCGGGTGGTGGAGGACAAATCTCAGTTGCCTCCTCATCTTATCACGTGGCTTGTTGAGTGCATTACAGCGGAGATATAGTGCGTATGGAGGCTTCACGCAATCCACCATGGCATCCACGCACAAACTCGCCATGCGCCCCACCAAGAGCGAACCACATTATAGCGACCACGAGGAGGTTACCCCATGTGACTACCCTCCCTAACAACCGGGCCAATTTGGTTGCTTAGGAGACCTGGCTGGAGTCACTCAGCACGCCCTGGGAATCGAACTCGTGAACTCCAGGGGTGGTAGTCAGCATCTTTACTCACTGAGCTACCCAGGATGGGCCAATCACAGTTGTTTATTCTTACTGGAAATTTACTGGAGTTTAAAAATGCTTTAATAAATACTACTGAGGCGGATTAACACTCACAGGTATGAATCCTTGCAATTATTAGTATCATCTTTTAAAAAAAAAAAAAAAAAACTATCCAGTGTAAATGTCTCCATTGAGAGAAAAATGTTCTGCTATTTAAATGCAGATGAATGGAGGATTCGGTTTGCAATGTGTTCATGCCCAGGATTTGCTTCTGCAGCAGTATTACTTTTTATTTATTTATTTTTCCTTCTGTTTTTGTGTGGTTTGAAAGTGTATAGGCATAATTAAAATGTTTTATGTATTTATGTAATACAGAAATGATACTCAAAATAACAGAACAATGTTGGCATTGTGACATGTTTATTCATTCAGATTCTTTTTCAGTGAAGTGTAACTTTTCATTCAGTTTTCATAGAATTTTTAAATAAAACTTTTATGTGTGATATGAAGATGAAAGAAAATGCTGTTTTTGTTGTTTCAAAGTGGGACGTGACCAAATAAATTTGAGAACCACTGCCCTTGGAGGAGTATTTAAAAGTTCAGAGCTTGCGATTTTCAGAAAATCCAAAATGGCCGACTTCCTGTTGGGCGGCGCTAATGACTATAGTTATTTAAGTTGTCCGGCTTGGTGATAACTATAAATGTACCAAGTTTGGTGACTGTAGGTGAAAATGGGGGTTTTACAGAGCCTCCCTTAAATGCCCATTTTCAAGGAGGCCCTGCATACCGCCCCTCCCGCAACTTTGCCCAGCCCTAATTGCCAACGACTGTGTATGCAAAAAAGAATAATAATAATAATCCTTAGAAGAACAATATGGCCTCCACACATTCAGTGCTTGGGCTCTAATAATAATAATCATTAGGAGAACAATTGAGCCTCCGCACTTTCAGTGCTTGGGCCCTAATAATCCTTAGAAGGACAATACAGCCTCCTCACTTTCAATGCTTGGGCCCAAATAATAATAATCCTTAGAAAAACAATAGGTCCTCCGCACTTTCAGTGCTTAAGCCCTAATAATAATCCTTAGAAGAACAATAGGGTCTCCGCACTTTCAGTGCTTGGGCCCTAATAATAATCCTTAGAAGAACAATAGGGTCTCCGCACTTTCAGTGCTTGGGCCCTAAAAATTTTTAAGGATCATGAAAGTGCCCTTTTTATGCTAAATAAAAAGTGGATGGGGGATGTGAAATATGACATTTAGTATTTTGTGATTCAGCCATTCGTACTAAAGCTCCAATCTAGAATTTTATATTTTTAAAAAGGATATTGTTTGAAGTAGAAAACAAATAAGCTCTGATATTATCTACTTCCAGTAATGCCAAATCAGTCTTTGTTGATTAAAAACACAGAGATGGTCACAGATACATTGTGCATTGCTACTTGATGCGTTTCTTCAAATCTTGCAGATAGTCTTCTAAATAAAGTAATCTTTATTGGGATAATACATTGTACATTTGTATTGCCAAAGCATTTGCTGCTTAGAAGTGTTGAAATATTGATTCTTGAGATAAGGGACAAAACATGTTTTAAATCTTAATTTTTATTTTTTAATACTAAATTAATTTGAACTGGATTGTAGTCAAAGGTCTCAGATAACGAACCATGTAAGGGAACAGGTTTTTATAAAAATGCTTTTTTTCTGAAATTGAAATGTATCCACTTCATAACTTACTGTACATCTTACTGTTACACCATCACACACACGCATGCTATTTTAATTTGATCCATTCAATAAGAGTGTAAAGTCTTTAATTATCTAATAATGGTGTTTCGTAAAGGAGTTAAGGGATAAAATGCATTCTATACATTTTTCTTTCTGTTTTCTCACTATTCTGAGAGTTCACAAAATTGAATATTTTTCCATCAAAACATGTGTTTTACACTTCAGCCATTTTGTCTTTTTTCCACAGTTAAATCTGCCTCTATAACCTAAAATAAAATGCAAAAATGTTTCCACAATTCTTAGCAGAAATTATCACAATGGGATGATGGTATTGACATGTTGAATCTGATCGCAGACTTAAACATTGTTTGTTTAAAATATTAAACAATATCAAACTTACCACACCATGTGTCCTACTGTTGCATCTGCCATGAGCAGGAGGTTGGAATGGAGTTCTCAGAGTTATAGCTGAACATGACATTGTCTGATTTATTCAGCATTATAAAAAATCTAGATGACGCAAAGTGAGGACACATCTTTGATAGGCAGTTGTTGTTGTTGTTGTTTTGGAAATATATATTTTAAAGTTTACTTTATGTATTGTTTGATATCTTACAGATCCCTACCTTTCATTTCATATTTATATTTGTTTAATTTGTTGCATTTTTAAACACTTTGTTTGGAAGTTTAACATCGTGACCTTGCTGAGGACAGGTTATGTGCATGTGCTTCCAAGTATAGAGCATACATTTTAAAGAATTTTAATGAAATTATTTTAAAATATAAGTATTAAATGCCCTGAATATAAACCCTTCCTTTAGATTTAACTTTTTCAATATCTTTTTTTTCTATTATGAATTTCTTGATTTTTAACAAAAGAGGACTTTTGTATGTAGGACATGTTTTGTCCCTTATCTCAAGAATCAGTGGTGAAACAAAAACGGTGGAAATCAAAGTGCATAAATCAAGGCCAAAGACAAAATATGCAGAGTAACTGAAAAAGACAAATAAATCATACAAGAAAAGATTAAAGATAATCTCTCTGGTCTTTCCGTTGCTCCAGGTATCCACGGATAAATAAGGAGTCACTGTTGCCGGTTGCTAAGGACATGGGTATGACAGGAGAGAATGCGGATGTGTGGTATCCTCCTGGTCACGGTGACATTTACGCCAGTTTTTTTAACTCTGGTCTGTTGGAGCAGCTCATCGCTGAAGGGAAAGAATACATTTTTGTCTCTAACATCGATAACCTGGGCGCCACCGTAGACCTGTACATACTGAATCACCTGGTGGGCCAGCCCAACGGCAAACGCTGCGAGTTCATCATGGAGGTCACAGACAAGACCAGAGCAGATGTGAAGGTGAGACAATATTGTTTGTGCATTGTAAAGTTCACTGATCCCTGTATCATATCTTTACATGTTGAGCTAATTTGAGTTCAGAGATTAAAGATCACTGTTAAAAAGATTATCAGAAGAAACAATCTTTCTGTCCAAGTAATTTGATAATTTAGATTTATTTCCTTAAAAGGTGATTCATTGGCTTTTAAGTTAAGAAGATTTGAATGGGTTGTTGACAGTAAAGTTGACATGTTCTGTGGTGTGACATGCTGTGATCCCTCTAAATGAACTCATTAATTGAGAGATGGAATGTTTGTACTTTAAAAATAATTATTTATCTCAGGACACAGCTATTTAAATAGTGAAGGCAGAGATTTTGACCAGTCACAGCACATAAAATGTTCACTTGCTTTTAAACATTCATGTAAATGTTAACCTAAAATCTTGATCATCTCTTAAAAAGCTCATGGACATGTTATGCATCAACTACCCATATGCATCTAAGTAAATTAGGTCTTATTTGTGTAGTACTGGAGGCCTATCTCGTGTTGTTTTCATGTGTTCTCCAGGGAGGTACACTCATTCAGTATGACGGTAAGCTTCGGTTACTGGAGATTGCGCAGGTTCCGAAGGCTCATGTAGATGAATTCAAATCGGTCACCAAATTTAAGATCTTCAACACTAACAACCTGTGGGTCTCCCTGTCTGCCATAAAGAGACTGCAGGAACAAAACGCCATGGACATGGAGATCATAGTCAACCCTAAGGTAAGGAAACAAAGCAGTTGAAAACCTGGACTCAAAGGTTTGAAGGGGGAGTTTTGAGGAGTAGGACATATTTTAGATAAAATCTTGTATGTTATGCCTTCTGTGTGTTGGCAAAGAATTCATAAATGCAGGAAATATTCAGTCTGTTTTATTTTTGCATGTTTATTCTGAAGTAAACCATTGTTTAATTGTTGTCCTTCCTGTTAAAATTTGTCTAGTTGAAGTATTCCTGCCTAATTTCTTTGCAGTAGCCTAAATAGCCCTGTTTTAAAGCACCCTGTATTGATGTTTTTATGTCTGTGAGAGGTGAATTTGAGTTTTAAAAGACTTTTGTTACCTCCATAAACCTTTAAGCACTGTGTTGTTTCCCTTCTCAAGTCTCTGGAAGATTTTGAAACTGTTCAAAAATGCTTACTATGCAAACAGACTTGGAATTGTGGCTTTCTGACTGAGCTGATGTGATGATCTTGTGGTCTTTTGAGTTTTTGTGACTATGTGGGAGCTTGAAAGGTTTTATTTATGTTTGTTTGAGTGTGTAGTTAAATTATTATAATTTTTTAAATATATATATAATATTATTATTTTTATTTTTTTTTCACATTTCAGCTGCTGGAATCTGGTAACGGTGTGAACCAGAAACAACATTTTTGTTACTGTGCGTACAGTATGTGCGGGCATTTGTGCCAGACAGATCTGAATTTAAGAATCTGATTCAACCTGTGTACCTAGTTTAAGTCTGTTATTAAAGATAGTGTATATTCCTGAATAAATACAAAACAAGCTTAGTCAACAGCATTTGTAGCATAATGTTGATTACTTTTTCTCTCTAAAAAAAGCAAAAATCAAGGTTACAGTGAGGCATTTACAATGGAAGTTAATACAGACCATTTTTGGAAGTTTGAAGGCAGAAATGTGAAGCTTATAATTTTATAAAAGCACTTAATTCTTCTGTTAAATCTTGTGTATTATTTTAGCTCTAAAGTTGTTTAATCGCCATTTTTACGGTCATTTTAGGGTTTATGGCGGTACTTCGTCATGGCAATGAAATAGTAAAATTAGATATAAATTTACACAGAAAAGGCCAATAACTGATTTTGTCACACTAAATTATGTTAACATGCATATTGTTTACATCTTGTGGCGATACTTTTATAACAGAGTGTTTTAATGTTTACGGATTGGCTCCATTCACTTCCATTGTAAGTGCCTCACTGTAACCTAGTTTTTTTTTTAAGAAAAGGCAGGACAAGTAAAATTACATTTTTGTGGTAATCAACATTATGCCACAAATGCTGTCAATTGAGCCAGCGTGACTCTATATACATTTTTGCAAAACTTACAATTCCCTGCAGTTTCCAGGTGAAATGAACGCTAGAGGCACTACAACAACTGTTGGTTTTATTCACTTATACTCAAATCATGACATAATGGCTGATTATGACTTAATAAATGCGTATTTTTCTCTCTATTACTCAGAACCTTCTATTTTATGATATCGACACACTTTTACTCAAACACATCTTTTAAAAAACAATACATTTTAATGCTTTTATTCCAACATAGATTGCTTGTGTGGTATGATATTAAAGAGTCATTGAAGCAGCACAAAATTAAGTAGTTGCTTCAGAAAAAGTGCTTTTTCATTTCACTTCTGCATTTTAAAACACTAATGGTTAGATTTAAGTATTGATAAGGTAAGGATGTCTTTTTTAACATCTCATATATAGTTTAAAACACTAATGGTTAAGTTTAGGCATTGATTTGGTAAGGATGTCTTTTTTTAAACATCTCATTTATATTTTAAAAAACTAGAGATTAGGATCAGGCAAAATTTTTAGGTCAGGGAGGTATGTTTTAAAAACAAATTATCTAAAATTCACCTTAAAACCACATCTGAAAGTGACACCACCATTTTAGTTGCTTTTGGTGCCCACAGCTGGACATTTCACTTGAAACCTGCAGCCAAACGTGATATACAGTACGTGCATTTTGAATTACAAAATGTTGTCATGTTCACATAAATTTCATGAGACCAGGCTGGATTGAGCTTAATTTATTTCAGAGACTATTTAGCAGAGATGGGCCTCTTCTATTTAAATGATTGGGAGAAATTCAAATGCCCAACCAAGAAGCTCTAGTGCCCAACGATCAACAGATGTAGAAAGGAAGTCCCACCTTACAGGTAAAAGAGCCAATCACCTTTTAGATACAGATATCGCCTGTCAATCAACTCGCTAACACGCATGCGCATTAGCTATGCAAGCCGGGAAAATTGCTTGTTTTAGCATAGAATGAGGTGAAGCACAATTATGATTCCAATATTATAAAATGTTATTGTTGATTTGAAATATGTTCTTTGATCGTTATCTTGACCATCCGTTTTTGAGATTTCGGTGTCACCCCATTCAAGTAGACAGGAGCTGCACTGACATGACTGGAAATAGCCTCCCGAGAGCATTCCAAAGATGGCCTACAGTGGACTGACTTGCTAGAAAGCAAGCTTATATTAAATCTGCAAATATAATTATTGTTGAGTCACATGACACCATGCGAGGATCGGACTTGTGAACGGAGAGCTCTGCACACTTTGCTAGTTTTAACACTTTTAGTGACATAAACCGGTGAGATTCGATACACTCTATTACATAACTGTTCTAGGAGGACAATATGTCAAAGAATTCAAAATCCTTGGGCTCTGGAGACATTAAAAGACACTTATATGCTCAAGTTGACGCCCCCGAGCAGGCTGCAAGGCTGGGAGTCAATTTAGTTGGAGAATTGCGGGAAATGCGGCGAGAGATGACACCCTGGTATGTTCAGAGGTGTTGCCACATACGGAGAAAAAGAAATCATATAGTTGGCACTTTAATGTATCCCTTTTGCAAAATCCTGAATTCCAACAAATGCTACAGACTCAAATCTATATGGAGACCAAGTGGTCCTCAGTATCCTCTGTGGGCGTGGCTTGGGAGGCACTTAAGGCAGTTCTTAGGGGTCGGATCATACAGTATGCCTCATTCACCAAAAAATTCAAGCAGAAGAACTCGTGGAGTTGGACAGTAATATTAAAGTGCTGAGGCAAAGCTGAAGCGCAGAATGTTGTCTAATGGCCTCAGGGAATTGACCTGATTGAAATACAGATATAATTCTATTTTGTCACGGAAAGTGGAGTTTTGGTTATTCAGGGCAAGACAGTCATACTTTGAGTCGGGGGACAAAGCAGGGAAGCTCCTGGCTAGATATATAAAACAGAGAGAGTCTTTCTCTACCATTCCCTCAGTGAAATCTGCTGGTGGTGAAATATATATATATGTATAGTTCCACGTCTTCGTCTACTGATGAGGATATTAGAAACTTTGTGAAACCATTAGAACAGGCAAGGCTCCGGGGCCAGATGGCTTTGCCGCTGAGATTTTTAGATCTTGTGCAACAGAACTGACTTCACTTTTGCTAGAAGTTTATACAGAATCATTAAAGAATGGAAAGCTTCTGCCAACCATGACACAAGCCCGGACCAGTCTGATTCTTAAAAAGGACAAAGATCCAAGCGAATGTAAGAGTTACCGTCCAATTTCCCTGATCTAGCTTGAAGTTAAAATATTGTCAAAAATTTTGGCTAACCAATTAAGTAAAGTTATGACATCTCTTATACATATAGATCAAATGGGGTTTATTCGGGGCCACAGCTCTTCTGATAACATTAGGCGTTTCATTAATGTCATGTGGGCAGTGGCGAACAATCAGACTCCGGTCGCTGCCATCTCACTTGATGCCAAAAAGTCATTTGATATGGTAGAATGGGATTATCTTTTTAAGATTTTGGAAATGTACGGGTTCAGGAATACTTTTATTGGGTGGATTAAGTTACTTTATAGACACCCGGTAGCGGCGGTTCAAACAAATGGATTAATTTTATATTATTTTACTCTGGATAGGGGCAGCCAGCAGGGTTGCCCTCTTTCCCCTTTATTGTTCTGTCTTGCCCTGGAACCATTAGCAGCCGCGATAAGAAAGGAGGATGATTTTCCAGGGGTGGTGGCGGGAGGCGTGGCGCATAAGCTTTTGCTTTACGCAGATGATATTTTATTATTTGTCTCCGACCCTACTGTCTGTGCCTTGCCTCCACAGATTTATTCATTCCTTTTCTAAGTTTTCAGGATATAGAGTCAATTGGTCTAAATCCGAAGCTTTGGCTCTGACAGCGTACTGCCCAGTAACGGCTTTTCAGCCGAGCGCCTTCCAGTGGCCCAAACAGGGCATTAAGTATTTGGGTATTTTATTCCCAGCAAATTTTTGTGATTTAGTTAGTTAATTTTGACCCTTTAATAAAAAAGTTTTCGAGCAATGTGGGCAGGTGGGCTTCATTACATTTATCTATGACTGGGAAGGTTAATGTTATTATAATGAACTGTATTCCAAAATTCAACTACCTGCTACAGTCTCTCCCTGTAGATGTCACCCTCTCTTATTTCAAGCAATTTGATAGCATAGCGAAGTCCTTCATTTGGAATGGTAAACGTCCCAGATTACATTTCAATAAGTTACATAGGCCGATTGACAAAGTTGGGCTAGGCCTACCCAAGATTTTGTTTTATTATTATGCATTCGGTCTCAGACATTTGACTCATTGGTCACTTCCACTTGAGAGAGCCCCTCCCTGGTTTTGTACTGAACAGGAAGATCTTGCCCCTATTTCGCCATTGCAAAGCTTTCTATCAAACTAACCGAAGTTAAGTTACACCCCGTTATCTCGCATTTGCACTCGGTATGGACAAAAGTGTCCAGAGTGTTTAATTCGGACATTTATTTAAATGTTGCTTCGAGCATATTGCTGAACCCAAAATTATGTATTAATAAGTCCTCTTTCTGCTGGTCAGAGTGGATTGTGAGGGAGGTTAATATGCTCGGTGACCTATATGAGAGTGGAGTGTTGAGATCCTTTCAAAATATGGTTCAACATTTTGGGATTCCCAGGTCTCAATTCTTTAGGTATTTACAGCTGCACCACCTGCTCTGTACTATTTTTGGGAGTAGCATACACCCCCCTAAAGCGGCAGATATTCTGGAAGAGGTTATTACTGCTTTTGGAAAAGGTCATGAGGCATCAGTGTATTACTCCCTGTTAATTCAGAGTCTGGGGGACAGAGCTTCAACCTCTCTCAAGAGATTATGGGAGAAAGATTTAAACTTGGTATTGGAGGAGGGAGTGTGGACTAGAATTCTAAAAAATGTTAAGTTTACATCTAGAGATGCAAGGGTACGCCATATGCAATTTAAGATTTTACATAGATTCTATTGGACCTCCTCTAGATTGTATAGGCTTGGTCTTAAAAACACAAAGGGGGTGATGTTCGGGGGGAAGGGTTAAATTTAATATAATTTGATTCCGTATTTTCTGTTATGTTTATTTAATTTGTTGAAGGGAATCAATAAAAATTGATGATAAAAAAAAAAAAATATATATATATATATATAGTTATATCATTATTATTTTAAAACAGGTTTCCCAAACACTCCGCCAGTCATCCATTGGTCAGCCAAAAAGAGAGTCCCATCCTTAATGTCCCAAACGCAGAGTGATTGAAAGGCAGAAAGTACTTAAGTCTTCTGTTCAGCTAAATTAAGAATCTGGTTATTTCTTCGCTGTTTATCAAGCCTAGGGCTGTTACAGAGACAGGTGCGATATATCATATCACTATTTCAATGATATCTGACAGGTAATAGAGATGTTTTCTGCATGTCATTTAATTTTAAAAAAAATTGCTTACGGCACCTTCAATTTGTTCTAAAACACTATTTATTGTATAGCTGTGCGCAAGAGAACTTCTTTCATTCATCCACCCTTTCTTTCTTGCACTTTCTCGCATTCTTTTACTGTTTCTCTCTCTTGTTAAGCCCCAGGTAAGAAAGAGAGAGACTCTGACCCTGATTCATTCATCAGGCCTCAGGAGACCCATAAAACTGTGCTTCAGCAGTCTCCTTTGCAGAGATCTCACTTCTGAATGAAACCCAATTACAAAACACTTCATATGAGCACTTTCAAAAGCAGATGCTTTGGAGGCAAGACTCTTAATTTTAGTATGTGTGCTCTGTGTCTGTTTTGTTCTTTATATTATTAGTTTAGATCTCCTAGAATTGTAGACTGTGATCACAGTGTTCAGTTGAGTGTTTTATGGATGATAATAATACACAAGATTAGCCTGAGTGTTTCCCTAGATTCAAAAGCTAATCGATAATGAATGTCTATAAAATTTGGTAAAATTAATTCTGTTGGGTTCTCTGTTCTTAGTCCATTACAGAAGACTACAGAAATGAAAGGTAACCATATGAAAAGGTGTGTGTGAATAGCCAGTGTTGATCCTGATACAATAGAGTAGTTTCAGCAGAGAGCGTGGTATTCTAGAACCATTCCCAAATTTCTTTACACCCAATCCCTCTTGCTCCTTTACTGTGTACTGTCATCTTTGTTCTTGAGTCACTTAAATAATCATACATAAGTATTTTGGCATACTTTCGATGCTCCGTGCTGACAAACATTTTTTTTTTTTGTCAAATTAAGTAATATCTACTCGCTTGACCAACACAAAATGGATGTCATTTTAAACTTAGAAGCTGGAATTTGCAATGCATATGGGCAAAATAACCAGCTCTGAACAGGTGCTTTTTAATTTGCTGACCAATTAGAAGTGTTCCATTTTCATGACTCATGATATGATTATTTACTGTACACCATACTATCAAACATCATACAGATCAGAACGTTCTTGAGAATAAAACAACACATGTTGTGCCACACCCACATACCAAATATACAGTATATCGCATAAAAGCCCTGAGCAAAAAGCATTGAGTTTATAAGTTGTAAACGGATGTGGCTTTTTGTCACGTTTCCATTTGTAACTTGAAACATACACAGAATATAAAAACAGCAGATACTCCCTTATTAAAATAATGCTTCCAAGTCTAAATACTATGTAATATGATGCATAGATCTTAAAACAATCTTAATGAAAATATTACACTACCCCAGATATCTTGTTTTTTGTCATCCTGAGGGGTGGTCTGTGGTTACAAAGCAGACCAATCACAGCTGTTGTGGTCTATGTTGATGCAACGCACATATACATTTTTGGAGAAGAAGCTTATATGTTTTTTACACGTATGGTGTAGGTACGACGCAGAAGTATAAATCGACCTAGAGTATTATATGTCACTTTTCAGGACATTGCCGTCACAGCTGTGACATGTCAACTGCCCACATAATTTCAATATTTCAGTGATGACAATTCTTGGAATAGATTTTAAATATTCTAATGGATTTGACAAGTTGGTAGGTTTCATATTGGTGGACATGATCTGCTTACACTGAGGGTTGATCTAGACAAGTGGTGTTGGGGAGGAGGAGGGTTTCAGTAAGAAAACTCTTGTAGCTTGCTGCAGTGAGACCGGCTTACCAGCAATTAACAATTGACAATTGAAATGCTAGACAAAGAGGAAGTACGTGAGTTGATTGGCTAACAGTCAAGGACCTATCAGCTTGTACCATGTAGAGTTTCATGAATGAACTCAAGATCATGTGTATTCATGAATTGGATCTTTCTTATATCTCTCTCTCAGACTCTAAATGGGGGTCTGAATGTAATTCAGCTGGAGACTGCAGTGGGCGCTGCCATCAAGTGCTTTGATAATGCCCTGGGCATCAACGTACCCCGCAGCCGCTTCCTGCCTGTCAAAACCACATCTGACCTCCTATTGGTCATGTCCAACCTGTACAGCCTGGAGGCGGGCTCTCTGACCATGAGTGAGAAGCGTGAGTTTCCCACTACTCCTCATGTCAAACTGGGCAGCTCCTTCACCAAGGTACTAAACCTAAAGGAAGTATATACAACACATTTACATAATTTCAAAACCCATGGTGATCCTCTCTAGACATGTTATATAGTGTGATTAATGAGTGTCCTTTGTATGTGACCTACAATGTGCTTAATAGCAATGGCCATCTTATTTAACGTACAATTAATATTGCTACACACATGTTTATATCTTTATGGTAACTTCCTAAGCCCCTATCAAAATACTACTTTGGTCATTTTAGATTTGAAAAAGACCCATTTAGCCCTTTTTATCGAGTTGTAAGCTTCACTCCAGATCCCTTCTTTTAGGTTCAGGAATATCTCACACGATTCGAGAGCATTCCAGACATGCTGGAGCTGGATCACTTGACGGTGTCTGGTGATGTGACCTTCGGAAAGCAGGTTTCTCTAAAGGTAAGAGCAGGCAACTACTGAGCCCCTTTATTTTCTGAAATAGTTTTGCGTCGACTCGCAATAGTTTTGCATTACCTCACAAAACGTTTTCCCAATATTTTGGGTTCCCTTGCAGTAAACAAGCTATGGTTTTACTATAGTGACCATAGTTGAACTACAGTATTTGTTGTAAAACCATAGTGATCACAAAATTTGCCATGGTTTTGCTACAGCAACCTTTTTTTTTTTTTTTTTTTTTTTTTGTGAAACCAAATTAATAACAGGAAAAAGAAAACAATGGGAATAAAAATCAAAATGTTGTGGTTACTATGGTTTTACTACAAAAACCATAGTTCAACAATGAATAGTGTTAGTATAATCCTTATAACCCTAAAACCTTTATGCAAATTAACCATGGTTTTACTACAGTAACTATAGTTTAACCATGGTATTTACTACAGCATTACTAGTAAAACCATGGTTTATTGTATCCAAACCGTGGTTTCTGCCAAAACAGTCATTGATGCTACAGTATTACTGTACTATAGTAAAACCATAGTTTCCACCAAAAAAATAAAATAAAACATGGTTACCAAAATTAAGGTTACTAAAATATTACTATAGTAAAACCATGTTTAATTTTATCCAAAATAATCCCTCCTTGTCCTTTTAAGGAGCTCAGTAGGGAACTGCTTAAAGCATGAAAACATGTTTAATAGATTCTGCAATCAGTCAGTATCCACTAGGATTGTTTGCATTAAGTTAAGCATCAGTGGTGGCAGAGATTTCTACAGGAACTGTGTACAGGTGCATCTCAATAAATTAGAATGTCGTGGAAAAGTTCATTTATTTCAGTAATTCAACACAAATTGTGAAACTCGTGAATTAAATAAATTCAGTGCACACAGACTGAAGTAGTTTAAGTCTTTGGTTCTTTTAATTGTGATGATTTTGGCTCACATTTAACAAAAACCCACCAATTCACTATCTCAAAAAATTAGAATACATCATAAGACCAATAAAAAAAACATTTTTAGTGAATTGTTGGCCTTCTGGAAAGTATGTTCATTTACTGTATATGTACTCAATACTTGGTAGGGGCTCCTTTTGCTTTAATTACTGCCTCAATTCGGCGTGGCATGGAGGTGATCAGTTTGTGGCACTGCTGAGGTGGTATGGAAGCCCAGGTTTCTTTGACAGTGGCCTTCAGCTCATCTGCATTTTTTGGTCTCTTGTTTCTCATTTTCCTCTTGACAATACCCCATAGATTCTCTATGGGGTTCAGGTCTGGTGAGTTTGCTGGCCAGTCAAGCACACCAACACCATGGTCATTTAACCAACATCTGGTGCTTTTGGCAGTGTGGGCATGTGCCAAATCCTGCTGGAAAATGAAATCAGCATCTTTAAAAAGCTGGTCAGCAGAAGGAAGCATGAAGTGCTCCAAAATTTCTTGGTAAACAGGTGCAGTGACTTTAGTTTTCAAAAAACACAATGGACCAACACCAGCAGATGACATTGCACCCCAAATCATCACAGACTGTGGAAACTTAACACTGGACTTCAAGCAACTTGGGCTATGAGCTTCTCCACCCTTCCTCCAGACTCTAGGACCTTGGTTTCCAAATGAAATACAAAACTTGCTCTCATCTGAAAAGAGGACTTTGGACCACTGGGCAACAGTCCAGTTCTTCTTCTCCTTAGCCCAGGTAAGACGCCTCTGACGTTGTCTGTGGTTCAGGAGTGGCTTAACAAGAGGAATACGACAACTGTAGCCAAATTCCTTGACATGTCTGTGTGTGGTGGCTCTTGATGCCTTGACCCCAGCCTCAGTCCATTCCTTGTGAAGTTCACCCAAATTCTTGAATCGATTTTGCTTGACAATATTCATAAAGCTGCGGTTCTCTCGGTTGGTTGTGCATCTTTTTCTTCCACACTTTTTCCTTCCACTCAACTTTCTGTTAACATGCTTGGATACAGCACTCTGTGAACAGCCAGCTTCTTTGGCAATGAATGTTTGTGGCTTACCCTCCTTGTGAAGGGTGTCAATGATTGTCTTCTGGACAACTGTCAGATCAGCAGTCTTCCCCATGATTGTGTAGCCTAGTGAACCAAACTGAGAGACCATTTTGAAGGCTCAGGAAACCTTTGCAGGTGTTTTGAGTTGATTAGCTGATTGGCATGTCACCATATTCTAATTTTTTGAGATAGTGAATTGGTGGGTTTTTGTTAAATGTGAGCCAAAATCATCACAATTAAAAGAACCAAAGACTTAAACTACTTCAGTCTGTGTGCATTGAATTTATTTAATACACGAGTTTCACAATTTGAGTTGAATTACTGAAATAAATGAACTTTTCCACGACATTCTAATTTATTGAGATGCACCTGTATGTGAGTTACTGGGTTATTATTATACACCCACGCCACCAGAGATTTGTGTCCGATATTTAATTAGTCAAGGCACAGCCTGTAGATTAATTGTTTTAATATGATATTAAGATTACTGTAAATGAGAATATCATACTGAGCTAAAATGTTTTTGGACAGAATCTAAGCCTTATATTAAACATATTTTTCACTTTAAATGGTGATTCTCTCTTTAAAATGTATGGGGCTGTTCAGGCCAAACTTCATTCTTGCATTAAAAAGCTACATGCAGTGCAAAAAATAGAACAGTCTGCAGTCTGGACAAATCGTGACAGAATACACACTAGTTACAGTCTCAATGTGAGAGATTTCAGACCCAAGACAGTACCACTCAGCACAGCAATGTTTTTTGCTCCAAAATATGGTAAACATCCAGCTTGATTATTCCTCTGTCCTCTCCAGGGAACTGTCATCATCATAGCTAACCATGGAGACCGAATCGACATTCCAGCTGGCTCCATGTTGGAAAATAAAATTGTGTCCGGAAACCTTCGGATCCTGGACCATTGATGCCGCTGTCATGTTAGCTGGATGCATCATCACATGGCCTATCCACACCTGCCACTCTCAGAGCCTCCATCAGTGGAGCTGATCGCAGCATACAGTGCCACCGATACCATAAACAATTTCCACATCATTCCAGAGACATTTATTTTTGTAGTAGTCTGGGTCTTGTGTTTTTTTTCCCCCTCCTATTGGTGTTTTTGTCCTTTAATAGTCCTTAGATCTGTCTGTATCAAAAGATTTCACTTTATGTATGTAACATTAGCACAAAAATTCACATCATTATGTTTTGTTTGTTTTTGTTTTTACTATGAGAATGAAGTATTTCTCTTATTGTATCTATGAGATCACAAATTGACCCATCCGGGTCAATGTACTCTACTTGCTCAAAAATGTGAAAGAAAGAGTGGATGCAAGAGGGGTAAAGCAATGAGCGACCTGCAAAAGTGAAGGTTGACAGTTCTGTCATTGCATTCTAGAGCCTGTTCTAGTTCCTGAAAGTTCTGTGGAAATAAATAAAATGCAATAGGAAACAGAATAGCAGCGGTTTGTGTCTTTTCTGTTCAGCCTGATTTCACAGATGTTCCTGAAAATTAAAAAGTCTTTGGATTGTGTCCAAGCTCTTGGGTGGTCCCCTTAGTCCCCTCATTTATTAGGATGGCTTGCGTATTTTATGTCGCTGGTCACAGCCAAAGGATAATAGTTGGACAAAGATATTTCTCCAAATAGAATCCAAGTACTACAACTGTTTGATAGTGAGCTAAGATGTAGCATTAGATAAATTCCAGAAAGAATATATGCATATTAATTGTGTTCACATTAATTAGCAACTGTTAAGTTTTAAATTAAACAGTGATTTAATGTTAGTAAATTAGGTGTATCAAAGGTAAAATTGAGGATCCACTCTGCCAGTGTTACTAAATCGCCATCTGTTTTGCAATTTATACTTTTTTCCTTCAGGAAACATTGTGTGTGTGTTGCACTTTGTGTGTGTTTAGAATTTTCAGGAGGAAAAAAATCGAAATTGGATTGCTCATGAAAACTGGGAGTCAATGGACAATATCTGGGTTTCTATCCAACTATTTTATGCTAATTTTACATTTGTGCTTAAGAAATCCTTATTGGAAATCCTTGATATACGCATAAACTAAAAATTTGCTTAAAAGTTTTTGCTCGTTTTTTGAAGAGTTTCACATTAGTCAAAATGATTAACATTTTCTTTTGTCAAATCTTTAGAAATGCGCTTAAAGGGAAACATTTGGATGAAAACCCAGTGAATGTCACATTGTGTCAGAACAATAAGAATTTTTTTTTTTTTTTTTTTTTTATGTATTTATGACTTCCATGTTTCTAATATTCTAGTTACAATGAAACATCAGGAATACTGCGTTACTTTTTTTTTGTTTTGTTTTTTGCCTGTTATATGGGGGGTCCCCACGCCCAGCCCTCATTTCAAACACTGAAATTAAACCCATCTATTTTTTAATTGATTTTTTTATCCCCTTTTTCTCCCAATTTGGAATGCCCAATTCCCACTACTTAGTAGGTCCTTGTGGTGGTGCGGTTACTCACCTCAATCCAGGTGGTGGAGGACAAGTCTCAGCTGCCTCCACTTCTGAGACAGTCAATCCACGCATCTTATCACGTGGCTCGCTGTGCATGACACCGTGGAGACTCACAACATGGGAGGCTAATGCTACCCTCCGATCCACGCACAACTTACCACGTGCCCCATTGAGAGCGAGAACCACTAATCGCGACCACAAGGAGGTTACCCCATGTGACTCTACCCTCCCTAACAACCAGGCCAAATTGGTTGCTTTGGAGACCTGGCTGGAGTCACTCAGCACACCCTGGATTCGAACTCGCAACTCCAGCGTCAGTACTCGCTAAGCTACCCAGGCCCCCTAAACCCATCTATTTGTTAGCTGTAAAGAAAATGTTAGGAAGTAATGAGCTGGAATGAGATCGTGAAGGAAATGAGTGTGGTCAAATTCCAAATGATATATTTGCCCCCTAGAAGGGCACTACGGAAAGGGGACACCACTTGTAATGACTAAGGTCGTTAAATTGTAAGTGTGCAACTGTATACCATCAGAAGAGGGCCCGTTAGCAAACATACGATGGTCACTTCAAGACTGTGACGTAGCTAAGGGTGGTACGAAGTGGCCTGGTCTCACCTAAATTAAACCCAGGCCCACCCAGAATATTAGAGATTATTCTTTGGCTTCAAATATATAATTTATAAAATAGTCAAAAAATGCATAAATTCTGATTTCTGAAAGTGTGAAAACTATTTGAATGCACCGCTTTTCTGTTAAGAAAAAATTTGGTAAAAAAAAAAAAAATTGGGTGAAAACTTGGCCCATCCATTTTTATTGAGGCCCACCCAAAAGTAATTTTTTGGCTACACCATTGCTTCAAAGAAATAATTTTGTAGTTTCCTGGGTCACGTGTACTTACGATTTATTTATTTAAGATTTTACCTGGGATTTTAATATCAGTGGAAAGTATAGGTTGCATATTTTAATGTTTGTTTGTTTGTTATTATAAAACACAACAATACACAATCTGAAACAAATTTAACACAAACGTATTAGCTGCCAAAATTTGCATTTTAAATGTTCACTACTCTAGTCAGATGTAATTAATTTATTCTGTGAATGAAGGCATCAAATTACAGGGGATTACAGGGGATAAAGCAAATAATATTTGGCTGGGCATTTGATCTCAACATGGTTGTTCTCATGAAGTGCACCTAACTCTGTTTAGAATAAAGCAGCCTTTTCTTCAGAGACTTCATCTTATGTGTCCATACATCATTTAAAACATATTTTTTCAAAAATACAATTAATGTTCTTTTTACACATTTGCACATATAACCACTATAAACATTGCATTTGCTAAGTTATCAAGGTTACATTTCAGTACAAATATAGTGGCAGCCACATATTGTACATTCATCTTTGCATAGGATGTACCAAACATCCACATATGAGATAGAAATGCCCTGTTCCCTTCAGAGTGCTCACTTCAAGTGCTCTGCCCTTTGAATAGAGTTTGTACCCTATGTGTGTTAGGAAGGAAAAGCACTAGGAAGTTTAAAGAGTTTAAACCACTGCAGCAGTTTATGAGGACTGTACACAAGGTCTCTCGGGCTCCCTGGGGGCGGTAGGTTATTGTGTTCCACTAGATTGTTCATGTGAAAGCAGCCGAGCATTAAACACGCTGTTTTAATAACCTGCATGCAGTGCTGGGCACAGCAGGACACGCACACATATTGATGATTTATGAGCGAAGAGGTGTTCAGATTGATGCACATTAACAGAACCATATGGGAATGAAATGTTTTGATGATGTGGCAATCATTGTGAAATATTCAATGTCAAAAGATGAGCTCATAAGAAAGGAAAACAGGAAATTGGTCAGTCGCATCCTGCTCTGAAATGACCACAACTGGTCTCCAGAGTCTGAGGTAGTATGGGTTCTTAATACAGAGGTTAATCATTAACCAGGAGATGAACTCTGATACATTATTGAATAATTTGTATAGAAATGCATAATGTAAATTAGGTAATGGAATTGCATGATCTTTCTTTCTTTCTAGTTAACATACTGCAGTTCACATATACAGGCAACTTGTGCATATCTAAAAACAAATTAGGCTTCAGATTATGAATATTTCAGTTATAGTAACTCTGGTTTGGAAAAGTATTCATGTTTTAGACACTTTAATTCCAGCTTGGTTTTGTTAATGCTGCCTGGATTATATTAAAATTATTACATAATCAGCTTTCTTGATGCTGTTTTGAAATCTTGTTATGGACTGCTATAACTCATCTTTAAACTAGTACAAAGACTTTAGTGTGAAATAGGGTTGTTCTCACATCTGCCTTCTACCATTACAAACTGCGGTTTAGCAGCACACTGCTTCCCTGGAGGTCGTCACATGACTTGATTTTGGCTGCTGTCCTGATTCTGCTGACAGAGAGGCCACTTATGTAAGAACAGACCTATCAAAACAGACAAAAGGGCTCTGTTGTAAGAAACTTGAGTATAGCACTGGTACTCCAGACTTCATGGACTATTATTGGACTCAGCAGGGTAAAAATGCCAGAAAATCCACCACATTCATCTGAGGCCAGAGTCAACTATCTGTAATATTTGTATAAGAGATTACCAGATGTTCCTCCATACAATTTTAAGCAATTGTAATGCCTTTTCCCACACTATCTGTCTAATCTAGGTTAGAACTCTTAGCAGGACAACATCAGCACCTCTGAATCATTTTGGAAGAAAACAGGCCAAACATGGAGGAAAGTCCTATTGTTCTGCCACCTTGTGGCCACATTGCAAGCACTTTCAAACACCAGAAAGGAACAGGAATATATTTAAATGTGTAAAAGGAATCAACAAATTGCTGCACAATAAGGCAAAGTGTGGCAATATCAGGTCAACATTAAACTAAACTTGTAGATTATCCTTTTTTCTTAGAAACAACAGAGAACATCTAAAAACGCTAAGTAAAGGTCAAATGGATGATACGTGAGCTCTGGCATCTTTCTTCCTCCTTTACCCAGGGGCTCATTATGAGCACAAAGCATTTCTATGTGTGATTCCATCTCTCTCTAAATGAGGATATTCCTTTCATGAATATATATATATATGCAAGCCTAACCTTACGCACCCTTCCAATTCCGTATTTATTTAATGCATTAACCTCCGGGATTAAAACCATGTTTATTTATCTCCACAAGTTTACTAGATCTGTTTTATTTAAAGTTACAGTTAACTCAGATTAAAATAGGTTGTTTAAGCATTACTCTTCCACATTTTTGTTTTTACAGCAATAAGAAACCTTATCCAGTAAGATACATAATAAAACAAAAAGGTCAGGTGCAAGATGCCCTCAGACAGCACGCCCTTCATCTGTGAGAGACAAAAATAAAATCTATGAAACCTTTGACTTGTTTTTCTTCTTCAGTACTTTATTTTAAGTTGGTACAAAAAAATGGTAGATCAGAAACATTCTCATCATTTGCCTTTTAAGCATTCAGTTGTTTTTTTTCAGAACACAAGGACACACTCTCTCTCACACACACATGCTTAGACTAGGATCATGCAGACTGGTTAAACAAATAAAAACATGACAAATCAACAGAAAATGAAAGCCCTTTACACACGCTGTCTCTGCAGACAAACGTGCATTGCCCTTTAAACGTGTTGCTAAAATCTAGTGTTTAATACTGGGAAAAAGGCTCACATGGGATGAGATGGAGGAACATTTGCCATTTGAAAATGAGGAACACAATGACAGACAACTTTGTCTGTGGTGTGATCAAGCTTCAGATTTGCTTTTAGCGTGGTTAGGTGAAAAGAACAGTTCAACCAAAAATGAAAAGTCTGTCGTTATTTACTCACAGTGAATAATGGCTTAGATTTTGGTCTTCAGAAGACCTCAGAAATAGTAGGGATACAAACTCAATGTATATTTTCAGTTGATTTGTTTGTTGTATTTGAAGCTTTTCATGTAAGCTTAAAGTAACCCTTTCAAGTGTTTTTAATAAGAAACATTTAGAAAATGTTACCAAACGATTTGGACAAATTAGCTTCAGAAAAGGTGACTGAAAGGTGAGTAGTTTGCATATCTGAATATAGCACTCGAGTAGCGTCCTTTGAATCTTAAAAGCTTCAGTCCCCATTCCTACATGAAAAAGAGAGACCAGACTTCAGATTTTCTCCTTTTGTGTTCCAGAGAAGAATAAAGTCGTACAGGTTTGGAATGACATTATAGTGAGTAAATCATGATAGAACTGTCATTTTTGAGTAAACTATCCCTTTAAGATCTCCCACATACAGATCCCAGATCAGCCATTTGGGACTGGAATATTTCATGAACACATGCCCAGGTGGTCAGGATAAAGGAAAGTCCCTGAGGTGAACAGTGCACCAGTATGCTGTTTGAGTGCTCTTCAGAACAGCAAGAACTGAATCTCTGGAAATTCAAACTGGACTCCACAACAAGAGAGAAATCCAGAATCCAACTGAAAGAGTTCTGGAATTCTCAACCTTTTGGACTCAATGTAAGCTCTCCAGTTTCTTACACAACACAAGAAACACAGTATAGTACATTTAACACATTCTCACAGTACTGTACATACAACTGTATGCACAATACATAATTAAACATTACGCAATTTACAAATACAAATATATTAGAGTACTCGTACACATAGAGGTCAATTCAAGGGGAACTGAATTTGCTTGCAACAGGATCAATGATCTCCATACAGTGTACGAGCAGAAAAAACTCTTAAAAATAATATCCACTTCTTAAATCCTTAATCCAATTCTTATTGGATTAAGAATATGCACATAGTTAAACATGGTTACATAGAGTTGCTCAATTCAATAATATCCACCTTTCTACTATCCATTTTAAATTGAAAGAGGAGAGATGACCCTTTGTTCTACTGGAACCATGCTCCCAGTAGGTGTTGGGTACAAAGGGAATCAAAACTCAGCTTTGCGAGTCATTCAAGCAAAGCACTGAATGGCAAAAGTGAACTAGGCAAAAGGGATGAGAGCAGTCAAGTGCTGCTCCTGCAACAAGATCAAACTTTGAATGGAGTTCCCACTATTCCTTTACTAACCCTCTTGCCATCCGAGATGTGTATGACTTTCTTCTGCAGAACACAAAGATTTTTAGAAGAATATCTCAGCTCTGTAGGTCCAAACAATGCAAGTGAATGGTGGCCTGAAATTTGAAGTTCCAAAAAGCACATCAAGGCAGCATAAAAAGTAATTCATACAACTCCAGTGATTTAATCCATGTCTTCTGAAGTGATCCAATCGGTTTGGATGAGAGCAGACAAAAATGTAACTTCTTTTTCACTGTACATCTTGACATTGTAGTCTCTAAGCACGATCATGATTTCAAGCTTGATTACACTTCTTAGTGCTTGACACATGCGCAGAGTGCTAGGAAGTTTAATCAGGTTTGAAATCAAGATTAACAAGGAGACTGCTTATGTCAAGATTTAAAGATAAAAAAGAGTTACATTTAGGTCTGTTCTCACCCAAAACAGATTGGATCGCTTCAGAAGACATGGATTAAACCACTGGAGTCGTGTGGATTACTTTTATGCTGCCTTGATGTGCTTTTTGGAGCATCTGGTCACAGTTTACTTGCATTGTTTGGACCTACAGAGCTGAGATATTTTTCTAAAAAGCATTGTGTTCTGCAGAAGAAAGAAATTTTTACTTTTGGGTGAACTGTTCCTTTAAGACAAGACCTTACGCACATACAACATACACAAACACTCACTGACAGGGCATGTTTTTTTGGCCTGTACTTAAAGGGAGGTGAAGACTTTTAGGCCTCTGGAGTTTTCTGGAGCTCAGCAAGAATTTTCTATGAGCGTGACCTAACAGGTTCACTATTGCAGAGAAGATTCCACACTTACATAAATCATGTTACCTTTATAAATGTGGACAAACTACAGAACAGTGAAAATCTGAAAGCAAGCCAAGGCTACATGTGGAAGATGGAAATACTTGCGATTAGATAGATAGATAGACAGATAGATAGACAGACAGACAGACAGACACCCAGCTACATAGAACTTCCCAAAAACACAACTATAATTTTATCTTTGATAAAAATTGATATTGTATATAAATAAAAAAAAACGTTAACAAGTATTTATTTTTAAGTTAGACATATCTGACTATGGAAAACAACTTTCTGCAGTATAATGTAGTTGCTTTGTGAAATGCTGTGAATAATTGAATGAATTAATGAGTAATTAGTAAATAGACTCTTTTTTTAGCTCATTATAAACACAAGGATGGTGTACTGCATCTCTAATGCTGAGTATTACTGCAAATAAACACTGTACACATCACCATCTGTGACGGTCACGTCGCCCACCACTTAAAATGAAGAGCAGAGCCACCCAATCAGAACTCTCAAAAATGGGTGTGCATGTGCTCTGCTGTTCTGAATAGGTCTATTCTGTTTTATTTTTTGCTTTTATTTTTATTTGAAAATATATATTTCTTTGTCTTTTCTGTATTTGAAAAAGCAGTATAAAGGTCACTTACAAACCAGAGGTGAAAAAAAAAACAGTCTCGAGTCAGCGCTTATAAAAAGAAAATCAATAGTAGAGAAAAAGAGAATTAGAGAGCAAGCCTGGCATATCTTTGTCATTAGCAATTTAGGCTATGGGGCAACTGGGGTAAAAGGTCATAGGAAGGTGTGTTTAGTCCACCGGCCCCTGGAAGATCAGTCTGATAAATCCCTGCTCACCGTTGAGCTGCTGGGCACAGAAAGGACATGCGGCGTGAAAGGTGTGCGTTCCGTGGGGGAGGGGGATTTGACTCCAATACGCTGCTGTTTTTTCCGAGCATACGTGACCACAAGGACTAAATGCATGAGTGGGCGGGGCTGCATCCAAATAAAATCCTGCCTCGCAGCCCAGCCAAAGCGGCACGTACGGCCCACGAGCGCGGCACATTGGACATTCACGTTCCCTCCCCTCTCTTCCATCTCGCTCGGCATCGCGGTTCCCCCAGTTGTGATAGCCGTGAACGTGGCCGCAGTTCAGGTAGACCCAGGGCTGCTTCTCATCCACGATGTCCTTCCTGCGCATGCTGGGGAAGGCGAGGGTGTTGAAGCCCACAGGGCACTGGGGACGAGCAGCGTTCAGCTCCTGCCGGAGCGCCTCCAGGTGTTTGACTGTGGGAGTGTGGGACAGGCCCTCGGCTGTACGCCACAAGAGTGTCGCTCCACATAGATCGATCAGGGAGCCGTCCACTAACTCTTGAGTCTCATTGTCGACCTACAGAGAGGAGGAGAGAAAGAAAGAGAAAAAATAATTAGCCCTTACTGTAATAATTGTGTTGTCTTAAAGGGATAGTTCACCCAAAAATGAAACTTCATTTCTCAACTTCATGTCGTTCCAAATCCGTATAACATAGGAAAACCGTATGAAAGTAGTTATCTCTAGCAGAATTTCCAAGCTGCTCTTTTCCATGTAATGAAAGTGAATGGTCATAATGGTTGTCCCTGTACCCCATCCAATTTCCTTATGTGAAAAACAGCAGCTTGGACATTATGCTGCTAAATATATCCTTCTGTGTTTCACTGAAGAAGTCATATGGGTTTGGAACAACATGATAAATGCTTTCAAAAACCAATTGTGTGTGATGAAATTAAATTCAGGTGATTGACAAGAGTAGGTGCAGTGTTAAGAGTGTGCCTGCAGGGGGAAGTAATTCCAAACATTTTCTGTGCTGTTTATAATTCCATCTACAGTATAAACCACATACCAAAAGGGGACTTCACGAGACCCAAAAATGTAACAAATAATAAATCATAATTAAACTGTATATTGGTTGAGACAACGCATGTCAGAACACTTAAAATGCACTCTTAAACACAAACATTATCTAGTGCAAAATAGACACCCTATGTTGTCATATTATAATCATATAATTCTTGATTGTGACAGAGAGCCCAGCTGCCCTTCATCAGCCTTTAGTTTGACCTTCACAATACATCATTTGCCTCACCACTCCTCACACACACACACACACACACACACAGCTGTAATGACAACACACATGAACGGTGCAGTGTGCGTTGTCTGTATGTGAAGGTGACTGAGTGCAAGTCCAAATATGATGCCGGTTTGTAATTGAGCAAGCTTGTGTGTGTGTGTATTTATGCCTTGCATGCCACTGTTTTTGTCTTCAATGTTTCATTCATCTTAAAGCATCCAAACATGTATTCTCACATTATTTTATACAAACACATTTACATTAACAATGAAAAATCAAATAATTGAAATCTACTGTTATATCATTAAATAAAACACCTTATTATGTAATTTGCACTGCAGCATATTCATGCCTAGAGGCTTCAAGTGTACATGTTAATAATCAAAACCGCTGCATTTGGACATAAATCAAAACACCACAAGACTTCAACTGAAAAGCAGCCAATTCATAAAGTACAATGAAACTGAACCCATTACTCAAATGTGCACTTACATTTCAGTATAGATATTTTGAGTCAGATTCACCTCCAGAATTTGTTGATTTTAGAAGTAGCACATCAAAAAGTGAAATCATGACTGTAATAACACTTGCAGCACACATACACACCATACTTTCTCTTTAGTAATTGTGTATTGTAAACACAGGATATTTCAAATGCCCCAACTAATCTCATGTGTCTGACCAGCATAGTTTCAGTACTTAACCTCTGTGATACCAGCATTGAGTCAAAGTCTAAGCAGTCTGGCTATGAACTTGATCTGTTAAGAGTCACTATGATGAATGTCACCGCACAGCAGCACAGTCAAACGGTGTTTGGCCAGCACTGAGGCAGCATTAGCTCCATGTTTATTCAGTGCAGTGCCAGTAGTTGGACTCCTCAGGAGCAGGACATGAACAGTAATCAAGAGTGTGTTTGTTCTGCCTGTGACAAGTCAGATTAATGGGGCGCCTCTGAGTTCATGAGCCACAGGACTTGTGATGTGATGTGCATGTATGCGTGTCAGAGACAGAGTTTGAGTTGTGCACTAAGCAATGTTGATCTCTTTAACAAAAACTAAAATAAAAACTTAATGACAATATTTTCGTTAAATAAAATAAAATAAATCAAACCACCTCCAATTGAAAACAAAAGAAATAAAAACGAAATTTAAAATAAGGACTGTCGATTTAAAACATTAATTTCGTGCAAATAATTATATTAAAAATACATTTACATTTGTGCATTTGGCAGATGCTTTTATCCAAAGCAACTTACAGGGACAATACCCCTGGAGCAACCTGGAGTTAAGTGCCTTGCTCAAGGACACAATGGTGATGGCTGTGGGAATTGAACCAGCAACCTTTTACCAGTTATGTGCTTTAGCCCACTATGCCACCACCACTCACTAACAGGTTAAAAAAATATCAAAGCAGTTCATCATGTTCCCAACCAGTATATAAATTCTGTAGTAATAAATGTTCCTACCATCTGAGCAATTCAAGCTTGATGTACCACCTTGATGTTTTTACGTATCTGTGGTAGTAGGGGGCAATCTGTACAGGCAACTCACTCAACCTTCCTAAGACGAGCTTTTAATGACATTTAGACCGAGCACAATTGAATGCAGGGATCTCGAGACATGTTTTTCAAAGTTTCAAGATATGTTTAACTTGACACAGCCTCCTAAAAACACAGCACTTATGACCAAAGAGGCTCAAAACTAATAAGACGTGACTCAAAAAAAGTGAGGCGCACGAATACAAGACCAACAATTAAAAATAGCACAGAGAGCAGGCAAAAATAGGGTTATTTAAAGAAACAGAAAACAAAAGATTTTGACTGTAATTGTCTGAATGCTTGTCTGTTGCCACAATATATGTATATGATGTATTTAAATTATCTGAATAGTTATTATATTTCATTTTAAATGTATAATTATTTTAATCATTATATATTAAATTATCTTTATTCGGGGGCCTTTCTCAGTAAATATTGATATGCGATTAATTAGAACATCATGTATTTAAAATGATTACAACTTTTAATCGATTGACAGCTCTAATAAAAATTAAAAACTATAATACCATGTCACCAAGAGTGTATAAAAAATTTGACTGGTGTTCCTTAATGCAGGCACATACATCCTGGTCACTAAAGTTCAGAGTTTCAAAGACTTTCATTGACATTAGTCCAGCTTGAACACAACCATTGAAAACAAAGTACTATCATGACCACATGGGAAAAGTGTTGAGAGAGAGAGTTCTGATTGGACCTCCTGTCTGACGCACTTAACAGATCAGCTTTGGATCATCTTACAGCTTTGTGTTACACCGGACAGAGAAAAACTCGTCTCGCCTGAGCCGTTACTGTGGCAACTGCATCCCAGAGCAACCGGTCAATGGCACCTGAGCGCTCCAGTGTCCCATCTTGCAGGAATCCATCTGGCTGTTTAACACAGCTTAAATTTCAAAATCCTGTCTAAAGTGCACCACATAACTTTCGCAAAAACTGGCTGAAAATTATGGCCTTATGATCTGGCCTTATATTGGAGTAGAGGATGTATCTTTAAAATGCAAAGCTCTTTTGTTAAAGTAGTAGTAGTTCACCCAAAAGAAAATTCTCCCATAATTTACTCACCCTCATGTCATCCCAGATGTGTGACTTACTTTCTTCTGCAGAACACAAATAATGATTTTTAGAAGAATATTTCAGCTCTGAAGGTCCTCACAATGCAAGTAAATGGGTGCCAAAATTTGTATGCACCAAAAAGCACATAAAGTCATCATAAAGTAATCCATACGACTCCAGTGTTTTAATCCATATCTTTAGAAGTGATATTATAGGTGTGGGTGAGAAACAGATCAACATTTAAGTTCTTTTTTGCTATAAATTCTTCTCCCTGCCCAGCAGGGGGCGATATGCACGAAGAATGTGAATCACCAAAAGTTAAAGTGGAGATTGACTGAGCAGGGAGGAGAATTTATATAAAAAAGGACTTAAAAATGTATCTGTTTCTCACCCACACCTAACATATCACTTCTGAAGATATTGATTTAACCACTGGAGTCTTGTGGATTACTTTTATGCTGACTAACGTGATATTTAGAGCTTCAAAATTTTGGCATCCATTCATTTGCATTGTATGGACCAAAACAGCTGAGAAATTCTTCTAAAAATCTTAATTTGAGTTCAGCAGATGAAAGAAAGTCATACATATCTGGGATGGCGTAAGGATGAGTAAATGATGAGAGAATTAAAATTATTGTGTGAACTATTTCTTTAAAAGGTAAAAGTATATAATTGTTTCAGTTTAAAATACTTTAGCTGAGCTTAATGACAACTATAAGTCATTCATAGGTTGACTCGCCACAAAAATCCCATTGCTCTGTTTGTTTGAGCATCACAAAGCAACACTGGCTCAACCAATGGCATGAGTTTAGGGCCAGATTAAGGGACTGTTTTATTTTTGCAATCCGTTTGGTGACACTAGCGCCACAGAAATTACACACTTCACCTTTAAGAATATGTGTGCGGTTATGTGTATTAACTCTTGCGAGCACTGCACTGACCATTTTCCCTCGCTGCAGAGCCGAGCGGGTCTCTCTCAAGGTGAACACGTTTCCACACACCGAAATCTCTCTCCACACACCAGGTTTTGAGTCCTCCGTAAAACCAAGGCGAGGATGCATTACTAATACACCATTAGTTGTCAGACCATCCATCTGTCCATCCAATGTCCTCCACTTCGCTGCCTTCTCCTAAGAATAAAAAAAAAAATGGTAATTACATTTCAATTATTCAAATATCATTACAATTTTAATGATTTAATATCATTACAATACAACATTTAACACTTAAAACATTTGATTTGAATACTTTTTCAAGCTAGATTCCATCAAAACATCTATATCTGTTTTTGTTAGTGATTTAGACATCTTGGTTCACCAAGCAATTTATTTAATCAGCGCCAGCAGTGCCAGTTTCTCAGGCCTCATTTCCCACTGTCTTGATTTCACAAGTCACAATTTCTCAGCACCAGTTTATTTCCCTCTCTCTCTCTCTCTCACCCCTAGAAAGATGTTCTTGGAAGAGTCGAATCCAGCAGCGTAGATGCGGGCGGTGTGAGGGGGTGATCGCTGGCACATGATCCGGCACGCAAAGCGAGAGATGGTGCTCTGAACTGACTGGGTGTCTGAATTACTTTGACTTCCGGGAACTGTGTCGGTCACCACAAAATCTATTGGACTCTCAGTTGAGCGGCCAATCTGATGTGAAAAGAGAGAATAAACATGACATATCAAGATGAATTCAAGGACCTGTTTGAACCACCATTCACAATTATATTATCGTCTTCTTACATAACTACAGTGAATGATAGTTTCCCCTCCTCTCTGCCTAGTGACGACATTATTTCAGGGACAATTTAGGCTGACACTTTGAGTAGTGTGATAAATGGAAGCCTTTGAACACCGCCCAGGCTAGCATTCTCAACCAGGACAGAAATAAAGACCTGAAGGAAAGCACAGCCCAGTCAGCAGCGAGTCAGTACCTGAAACATGTCTGTATTGCTGTCTTGAGTGTACTCCACCACTACTGTCTGTGCTCGGGACAGAGTGTAGGAAATACTGTGCTGATCCTTGTTGCTTATGGCCTAGGGAGACAGGAAGAGAAAGAGACAGAGAAAGTGGAATTGAGAGATGTGAGGGAGAAAGAGAGGAACTTTTACAGTAGTGAAATAACAATAACAAAAAAAGTCATAATGCACATCCTTAGAAATTAGTGCTGAATAAATCCAATAAATCAAATTAGAGAATTAAATTATTACATTAGTAGATACAGTTCAACGTTAAGAGACCCAGGATGGCACAAGTTTGACCTTCAACTGATTTTAACAGAATAAGGATGTAAAACAGAGTATAATTGACTGTGGAATCAGACCCAGAGCTTTGTATGCGTGTGTTCTTGGTTATAGTTTGGGGACAAAAGGGAGCTGAATCTGACAAAACCTCCCTTTGGGGACATTTATGGATGTCCTCAACTGGAAACTTTTCATTTAGGGTTAGTCTATAATAATAATAATTCAGCTTTATACAAAAGCAATAGAAGTCTATAGTAAGTCCCCATTTAGATGCCAAGTAAACATGTCTATATGTGTGTGTGTGTTTGTGTGGGCGGGGGAGCCACAGAGGGGCCATTCATGAACTCAGCAGTATCCAGATGTGTGAGTGGACACACCCTGTTTCATTCCAGCACAAACCCACCTAGTTATAAGATTCAAAACAAGCACAGGACCAAATTATACTATAAGTGCTGATTCTCTTTTAGGTCCTGTGAAGTCCCTAGGTGGAGGGTTGGGTGTGTACCTTGGCCGCCTGTGGGGTGCAGGCTACGTGTACTGTGCTGGGTTTGACACCGTTGGATTTGGGCCTCTTGAAGAGTGCGAACCGGCTCTTTCTTCTGCCACGGTCCCCGTTGGGTAGAGAGCCATTATACCTGCAGGGGGAGAAATTAAACTGAAAAAAAAAAAAAAACAGCACACAACCCTTCCCCCATCATGAACTCTGCAACAAGCAACAGGTGGAGAACAAAACAGGCAGGCACATTTAAAAAAGCATTAGAAGGGCACAAACAAACAAAAAAACACAACCATACAAATCTGTCAGTAAGCTGTAAAGTACACATCTACTCCAATGCTTTTCGAAGTAAGCAGCCACACAATCTAAATTATTTAGAACGTTATCTGGAAGCAATGACAAATCACAAATATACTACACAAAAGCCATTGTACAATTCTCAGGAGTGTTTGTGTATAGCAGGCAGTTTTTTTAGGGTTGCTTATGGGCTATACCAGGGCTCAAATCCAGTCCCGGAGGAACATCGTCCTGCAAAGTTTAACTCAAACCCAGCTCTTATACGCCTGCTTGTAATTTTCAAGTAATTCTGAAGACCTTGGTTTGCTTGTTCATGTGTGTTTGATCAGGGTTGGAGCTAAACTGCAGGATGATGGCTCTCCAGAAACAGATTTGAATAGCCCTGGGCTATATCATGTCATTCAAAACCGAATGATGAATTTCAAGATTCATTCTTTAAAAAAAAAAAAAAAAAAAAAAGAAGAAAAACACAACGGACTGACACGGACACAATCCCCATGGTAACAGACTCTACCAGGGTGAGAGCACAGTTTGCACAGTAAATCTTGTAAGATGGTCAGTATCCATGGTGAGAGGGTAAACATGGTAAACAGTGCTTGGATATAAGGGTTACCGAGGTGTAATGTGTCATGCCCTGTTGAAGAGGTTATCACAGTGAATGGGTAACCATAGAGTGTTTAATTTTTAAGTTCTGTTCCAGTGGCGTGCTGTATAAACAGAGGGAACTTTGTGCGCAATTGTGAGACAACAGCACCCTTTATTCACGTGTGTGTGCACTATGTACTGAACAATACAAACATACTGAGCACTATGAACACTGCACCTGCAGTGTCTTGTGGTTTCCTTTGTGGAGGTTCTGGTGCTCCCAACCACACTAAGGGGCCGTTCACACAGAATGCATTGGTGTTCACCTGCACAGTTTTTAATTGTTTTTCCTTGTAAACATGAGCTAAATGGACATTAAAAAAAAAAAATTAAAAAAAAAATCAGCACGCATTGAACACCACGTTTTTAAGATGCCGTGCCAATTTAAAAAAACTTCAACTTTTTCAAACATTTTTAAATGCTAGAAAACATAATGTCCGAACGACCCTGAGTTCTCTCTCAGTCACCCACCCAGTTTCTCAATGTCTAGTGTGTCCTTAAGGAACCACATTATTGCATGTGTGTCTCTCTGTGTGTCAAATGTGTGGGTCTTGGCTGTAAATACACAGTTATGGACTTCATTTAGTCTCTGATTGATTTAACACAAGCTCACAGAGGACATTTAAAACAACATGGTTTGACGTCGTTGTCTGCATTCCCAACATATTTTGGCAAAACCACATTATCGCGATGTACTCTGTAAACAAGTCAAACAAGCTCACTGATTGTGCTTGTTTCTCTTGAGGCAGGCCTCCCCAAATCTACCCTCCAATCTTGAAATATGATTCCGTCTGCCATAAAGTTAAGAAAAGTGCAATAAAGACATCTGGGTTTACCCCAAGGATATACGTTTAGCTTGGGTAAGTCTGACAAAGCTATACGTCACTTACACAGAGACTTTCTACAATGATTTCAAGGATGAATTTATGGGGGAAAAACAGAAATGAGGCATGATAAAGTTGAAGAACAGTGAGTCAGCATGCAGAGGGAATTTCAGGGAGACGTGCATGAAGATGCATGCACACAGGATGGGAATCGGGTTGGGTATTTCCTGCACTGTGATTTCTTTCAAAGTTCATCTATGACTGTATTCCTTCAGAATACACTCTGGGAACATGAGATGAAGAGAGGGAACACCCCTGGAGAGGTGGAGATGAAGGACGTCTTTCAGTGTCAGCTGTTGCTGGTAAGAGAAAATGGAGAGCAGAGGGATGGGCAGAAAGTATGGATAAATGAAGGGGAAAAGAAGGTGGTGGAGTTACTTTATCAACAGAAGACCAATTGTATCTCAATCAGCACCATAGTTCAGTAGTCAGGGTACTGACCAGGGAGTCGGACATTTCTAGGCCTGTCCCATTCGCAAAATCATTCAGTCCACTGAAACGGTTGCTCTCAGAATCTACTGTAGCATCGTATTTCACTACATCTCTCAAATCACAAAGACAAACTTTGATGTTGGCTTGACAAGGCCTTTTCGGAAAGTTTGAACTAGTTTTAAAGCTTGAAGTTTAACTGTTATATAGATATTACAGTAAACTAGCTAGATTGACAGTAAGATAAACCATCAGCTAAAGATCAAAGCAATTAAAGCAGATCAAAGCCTTTTATGGGTTTGTTTACATTATAATTTTTTTCAGAGTTTGAATTAACAAGCATTACGTTGGCCTGTCTGAACATTCTATCAATGTGAGACTATAGGATTTTTACGATTTTTGATTATAGGCTGTGCGAAAATCATAAGTCAGATCTGTGAGGAAAGACATAGAACACTAACTCAGAACAGTCTGAAGGTCTGTACCAAGTTTAGTGGTTGTAGCTTGAAAGAAGTTAAATGTTAGAAATTTTTGTCTCAGTTTAGGGATTTTGAAAAACTCTAAACCAAGTTTTTAGAATAACAGTGTGTTAGCTTTGTCAAGTCAACATAATTAGCTTTATTACAAACAATACAAGTCTAGGGTATTCTGATTTAAAAAGTGTGTACATGTGGTAAAAATGTACTGTAGGTAATAAGCTCAAGAGGTTCTAAGTGTATTCATAATAAAGATTCATAATAAGATGTTAAAAACAGCCCAGATAAGCAATGCAAAGAACATTCCCAAAATATATAGCAGAACTACTATATCACAGATGAGAAACAGAACTAAACATCCACACCAAGTAGCCTTAAAGCACTTATTGCACTGCTGAGTACGTGGGATCAGTAACACAATACTGAGATCTCCCGTAACCCAACACAGGCGAGCACTCCACACACTTGTGTGACAATCAAATCCAACCCATGACCCCTAGGAACATCTAATCAAAGAAGTTCATACAAAAAAAAAAAAAAAAAAAAAAGCTCTTTTAGATGCCAGTCAGTCATGTGATAGCATGAGAAATATTGGTATAGAACAGGCTAGGAGCCAGAAAATCACATAGGACAAAGTTGTGCAAACCAAAGTCAATGAAGTGCATTATGTGCTATTTGTGGGATGGGGGAAAGAGAGTTAGGAGTCTGACCACAGCCTGGTTTCGGCTGATATTCCAACACCATGGTAAGACCCCACTGTGTTTTCCAACGAAGGGCTCCACAATTCCCAATACACATGCATCAACCTCACATCTTGTCAAAATGATGGTTAACAACAACAAAATATATACAACGTTTTAATGGTATGCTAATTGTATTTTCAAAAACACACACACAAACACGGACATAAAGTTGTCACTGAGACAGCATTATAAGCATTCTGATAAACGTCCAATAAACTTTATATATAAAAATAAAAAAATAAAAAACTGTATATAAAACATTCTATGCTTTTGTACTACAGTTTACTCTTGAAACTTGGCATTGCGATACTGCAAGTATCATTAGTTCTTGTGTTACAAAATACTTATGTTACTTTGGACTTAAATGAGTTCTTAAATGCATCTGCTAAATTATTATATGTAAATGTTGAAACTATTAACTCTGGCATGACAGATATTGTTTCCAGCTGATCCAAGGTCAAAGGTCAAAAGCATTCTTACCCAAGCACAATGAGTTCTCCATATTTGACTGGCACTTTGGTTGAGGACGTGGAGATGTTTTCCTGGTCGGGGGAAAACATGGATGCAGTGTGTGTGGGGGAGGGGGGTCCTTTCCACTCCCAATGTGAATGCAACACAACCACACACACTCAGCTCTCAGCTCTGTCTCCTCTTCATCACAATCATCACCCTCATCATCACTGCAACTGTACAAAACAGAAAGAGAGAGAGAGAAACCAAGGGAGAGAAATCTATTACTAAAACCTTTTAGCACTTCCTTTTAAACAAAGGCGAAAAACTGTAAAAAGCTATTTTTAGCACTTTTTTGCAAGAGTTTCATTGAAGCTGGTGGTAAAACTTAACTTGCATTTGAAATGTCATTTATTTCAACAGGAAAATTGTGAAAGCTTCCGTGTAGTAAAAAAAGCATATTAGTGTTCCATTTCAGATGATACTACAATACTATGATGGACGAGTGCAAATAAATAGAAAATAAACTCGCTACTAAGGCTTGGCCATAAATCAAATATTCCTGATACAGTATAATCAAGATGATTTTGCTGGAAATTTAAAATCAAGCAATATCGTAATAATTTTATGCGCTTTTAATTTAGCAACTGTGTTTCCTCAAAAGCGCATCTTAGACTCATTACACGGTCCCTCAGGACTCCACAAATAATCAAAGTAATTTCTCCACCGGCCCCATTTGCCATCACATTATCCATCTACAACAACAGGTGGAAAATTACTAATAAAATTAAGACCTAAAGACAATTATGAAAGTAAACATAATGACAATAACAATAGCAAAATAAATAAACCATTACCTCAGTACAGCTCAATACAACCCAAATAATTTCTACTTTCATAAAATGGCTATAACAGTTTGTTTACTTCACTTTGTCTGTGCTTAAACAAATAGAAAACATCAGTTTTAATAAAAGTTCTAAGCCTAATAAATTCCCTTGAGTTCCCCAATTAATGCTGCCAAATAATTTCCATTGTGTTCTTATCAAATGTGTTTATTGCAGTTAATGCTGCCTAGAGAAAATGAAATCGAACTAAATTTTAGGTTTAAGGTGTTTTTGTATTATTTTATGATTGAATTGCTTTCATCTTTCTTTCTTAAACTGCGCTAAGTAAATTGTTTTGTTGCTTAAGAGGCCTACATATGCCATCATTTTATTTAAAAAGACAACTTTATTTTAATTCTATGGCTTGCGAATTAAAACGTTTCTTTATGGAGTAGATGATGAATACAAGCCTCTTTAATCCGCAATGCTTTTAACGTTCTGATTAGTACCTAAAAGCATAAGTGCAGGATAACTATTGGGCTATTATTTAATATATTTGGTAATTTCCCAATATTGTTGATTATCGTCTGTCAATGACTGTCGCAATCGGCTTTGGGATATTTAATTGATTTCCGATTACATCGTCTTATGGACCAGTGCTAGTGTTCATTTAGTAAAAACTGTGGTAAACATGCCTTTATTATTTTTTAACAAGATTTTCACTTCATGTAGCCTATTAAAACAAGTGTTTCTCCTATATGCATTCAGCAGCGGCAGACCAGTGACGTCGCCATATAGCAGTTCATTGTGAGTGTGTCCTGCAATGGAGAAGCAGGATACCCACAGAGTTTGAAAATTAGCGCAGGATTGAAGGTATTGCGCACAAATTTAATAATTCCTGCATGTTCCATGTTCATAATGTGGGGAATTACCACACACTTTTATCCACTTTAACATGTAGCTGCGAATTGGTAAACCAATTCATACAGATGAACAAATCAATAATTTTGTGTTTGTTTTAAACTGTAATTCCAGAATCTGTAAATTAGCTCTTCCGTATCCCTCTCTCATGCATCTCACTGAATGCTCGTTTAGTTTCGTGTAAACGCGCACAGAAAGAGTCACAAGTATGTTTGTTGCATATTTATTGAACTTAAGATTCAACGTGCGAATGCCGTTGTACCACGTCTCTGTAAGCTAGCGATGAGATAAAACTATCACTCCTGTTTATAATCAACAAAGCAAAGCTGTCAAAATTGCAAGCGCGCAATGTCGGAGCGATCTAGATTTCACACCTTGCATATCGCCGTGTTTTCATATCGCTCCCTCATATCATATTACAGAACCTTTGACAAGAAAGGCAGACACAGCAAAAATGCTTTGTGTAAACTGCTACCAGAACTACACTGGGTGAAGAGAAACAATTAAACACCTGTTACATCTGTTATCTCCATCTATCTGGAGCTTCATCTGACCTTTACAGGTATTTTCTCTGCCCTGTCAGTCAATTTTAATTAGCATGTAAAAATATGCATAAATAATAATAATACAGTAATATAAATACCATAATATGAATAATATACATATGAAAATACATCCTTTTCTAGCTTTAATATACATATAAGCAAGGTTCTCTCAGGATTTCATCTTAAAATTTTTCAATGCATTTTGTCAACATTAAATGGCCATTTTAATTTAACTGGTGAGTATTGACTTGTACTCTTAAAATGATAGTAATTCTGTCATCCCTTGCAAACGTTTATGATTTTCTTTCTACTGTGGAACTCAAAGGAAATGTTAGGGTGCATGGTGACTTGAACTAACATTCTGCCTAACATCTCCTTTTGTGTTCCACAGAAGAGAGAAATTCATACTGGCTTGGGGGTGAGTAATGACTGAAATTTCATTATTTAAGTGAACAGCCATCACACCAACACCTTATCCTTGAGGAATCATGCTAAATTGCTAATCTGGAACTAGAAAATCACTTGCCATTATTTCAAACACAGTTGAAAGTTATGTGGTTCATTAAATGAAGCTTAACATTGTCTTTGTTTTGAGTTGCGACAGTATGCAATAGACTGGAATGTCTTAGTCAATATTAGGTCAAAAAGGGCAAAAAAATAAATAGATTTCTCTAGAATTCGTCAGTCAATCATTGTTTTGAGGAATGAAGGCTAAAGAATGCTTGAAATTGACAAAAAAAAACACAAAAAAAAAAAACCTGAAGATTTCATACAAAGATGTACACTACAGTCTTCAAAGACAAAGGACAACTGGCTCTAACAAGGACAGAAAGATGTTGAAGGCCAGATGTACAACTAAACAAGAGGATAAGTACATCAGAGTCTCTAGTTTGAGAAATAGACGCCTCACATGTCCTCAGCTGACAGCTTCATTGAATTCTACCCGCTCAACACCAGATTCATGTACAACAGTAAAGAGAAGACTCAGGGGTGCAGGCCTTATGGGAAGAATTGCAAAGAAAAAGCCATTTTTGAAACAGAAAATCAAAAAGAAAAGGTTAGAGTGAGCAAAGAAACACAGACAATGGACAACAGATAATTGGAAAAGAGTGTTATGGATCTTAACCCCATTGAGCTTTTGTGGGATTAGCTAGACTGTAAGGTGCGTGAGAAGTGCCCGACAAGACAGCCACATCTATGGCAAGTGCTACAGGAAGCATGGGGTGAAATGTCACCTGAGTATCTGGACAAACTAACAGCTAGAAAGCCAAGGATCTGCAAAGCTGTCATTGCTGCACGTGGAGGATTTTTTGATGAGAACTATTTGTAGTTGTTTAAGAAGTTCTGAACATTTTTTTTTACACATTCATATTTTTCACGTTATCAATGTCCTGCCTATACATTGTGAACAGTTGAATGTCACTTTGGTGAATAAAAGTACCAATTTCTTTCTATAAGAGCAAAATCTGTACATTATTCCAAACTGTTGGCCGCCAGTGTATATGTTTGTATGTATATATTAGGGATGGGCATTTTGGTCATTTTGTCTACTCGAGTACTCGGACTAATTACTCGTCGAGTACTCGAGGGGCAATGACATGTCTGACAAACGTCTATGGCTGCTGCATTAGTCTTGTTGTTCCAATGTATCGTCTATTCATTTTTATAGGCTGTTATAAAATAGTCTGTTACGAAATGTACAAAAGATTGCATAATCAAAATATAATGCATCATATTTTGTCATTACGTGAAGATTCGCTGCCCAACTCAATGAAAGAATATGCACAACACGCGTCTGTCTGCTCTTCATTCAGGTTACTGTTGTAATCTTATTAAGCGTGCACCAGTTTTTATGTGAATGTCTGAACCATATATTTTCAAATTGCAGTTGGTTTAACAGGAGACGCCATAACCATCGCATTTTTAATATGCGTGTCAAGTTGAAGTTCAGTTTGAAGACGCTGCATTCTGTTCCATTCAGCTGTGCTCTGTCTAGCTGTTTGAAACACTTGCCTGCTGTATATGCGTTGAGTCCCCTGCCACACGCACCTGGGTAGGGTTGCACCAGCTGTGTGCAAGTTCTCACAGAAGTTAGGAAATAAAATGCACACTAAGGGCTTAGTAACTACTAGTTAGTTTGTAACTAAGTCAGTGCTTAATTTGGTTGCATCACCTGTTCTTAAGGCAAGACTTAACTAGTAGGTCGTAAGCTCTCCGTAAAGTAATGCGTAGTCGCATAATATGACGTTTACCTGTATTGATCCAATAAACAGCTTCAATTTGATCTTGTTATGGTTTATGTTCAAACCTTGTTTGCTCAAGTAACTGTCAGCTGTAATAAATTATATCCCCATTAAAATAGGATATGTAATAAAAGTAGATTTGATAAAATAGCATATTTGCCCTGTGTAAATAACAATATATAGGAACTGTATCTAAAATAAATAAAGGGTGATAAATAAATACTAATACAACAGGCTAGAAAAATAGATATTTATTCATTTTATATATATATTTTTTGAATGTGTTGAAACTTGACACCAGGCGACACATCCTGAAAACTGCACCGTTAGATCGGTTTAATGCTGAAGAGCCGCTTAAGTTTTTTTTTCTCTCTCGTAAATGTAAATGACTGTAAATGTCAACATCATACTGTATGTTGAAATGATTGATGCCTGTCACACAAAACATGAGCTTATTGATGTCATTAAATATCATTCTGCTTTTTTATTCCATCCGTTACTCCTGGTCGGAGTCTGCCGTAAATAATTTAGTTTACACGTAGGGTTACGTTCTACTTAAGTTTAATGGTGCAATGCTCAAATGCTCAAAAGCTTCTGTCACCATGACAAATTCCTTGTGTGTGTAAGAATACTTGGCAATAAAGCTGATTCTGATTCTGATTCTGACATGAGATTAAGCTTGCTAAAAAGAGCTAAAGGGCAAACAGTAATTTTGCGCTCAGCTAACCCCAAGAAAACAAGCACCCAACGCACATACACAAACACATATGCTCATTAACAGCTAGACAATTAGTAAATAAAACCTAATGACCAGTGTTAAATACATCTAAATAACAGGTATGTAAAAACAGGACATTTCAACTAAAAATCTTTCAACAAGCAACTTTAACAGCCTCAACACAGGAAACGCACCTTGTTTCTGCATTAAAGGAATGTTCCGGGTTCAATACAAGTTAAGCTCAATCGACAGCATTTGTGGCATGATATTGATTACCACAAAAATTAATTTTGACTTGCCACTGCTTTTCTTAAAAAAAAAATTTAAAAAAAAAGCAAAAATCTGGGTTACAGTGAGACGCTTACAATGGAAGTGAATAGGGGGCCAATTTTTTGAACGTTTTGAACAAGACGAAAACATGTAAACATGATTTTAGTGCGATAAAATCACTTACTAACCCTTTCTGTGTAAAGTACTAGCCAATTTTACAGCATCGTTACCATGATGATGTAGTCAACGGACCCTAAAACCTTAAAATGACTGTAAAAATGACGATTTAAACAACTTTACTGCTCAAATAATACATGAGTTTTAACAGAAGAATGAATGTAAGTGCTTTTATAAAATTACAAGCTTCAGATTTCTGCCTTTAAGCCCTCCAAAAATTGGCCCCTTCACTTTCATTGTAAATGCCAAACTGTTGGCCTAACCTCGATTCAATTAATTTTTTTGGTAATCAACATTATGCCCAGGGTCGGGGAGTAACGGGATTACGTATTTAAAATACAAAATATAAGTAACTGTATTCCACTACAGTTTAAATCATTGGTATTTAGAATACAGTTACATTCAAAAAGTATTTTGATTACTGAAGAGATTACTTTGCATTTTATTGTCATTTGTTTCATTTAATATTTAGTCCTTTCAGATGGAAAACATTTATACATATAAATGATGTGATCCAAAGTGCATTTGAACAGCAGTGAAACACTTTCTTATGATGTGTTACATTCATACGAGCAGACAGAGAAGTAAGTTTGAAGTAAGTTTGGAGCAGAAGAAATAGAAATAAACCTTGTGTAAATTGTAAGTTTTACGCTAAGCTAAAGTGCTATTTCTAGCCATTTTACATGCATGTTACCAGGCGATCATATTTTTTATCAAGAAAATTCACGTTGGATCATAATTTCTTTTTTTCTAGTAGGACCTTTGATATTAGGGCAAAAATCATATTCTTGATAATAATTTTTGTATTTCCTGTAAAAAATATCTAAAAATCCTTAAAACAAGATCAGTTTGATTTATCTTGTTTTAGAAACAACACTGCATAAGATATTTAGGTTTTTCAGAGAATGTATTTTTAACATGTGTATTTTGTCTTACTGTACTGGCAGAGTTTTTATAGTCAAAACAAGTGAACTAGTGCTGAAGAAGTAATCCAAAGTATTTAGAATACGTTACTGATCGAGTAATCTAACGGAATATGTTACAAATTACATTTTACAGCATGTATTCTGTAACCTGTAGTGGAATACATGCGTAACATGCCTCATACTCCATGAAAAAATCCTACACAAGCTAAACATTTTTTTAAAACTGTAAAAGAAATGTTGGCTCATTTGCAGCAAGGATAAGGTTCCGAGACAATAAAACCATCGAAACCACAACTGTCAAATTTCATGTTCATAATTTTATTATTGTAGGACCACTGCAGTTTATGGTAATGTTATCCAAATAAATTTCACTGTTTGATTTTTAGAACATTTTTGGATAAGCAATTGTGCTACTGGGTCACCTGAGAGAAAACCAGTTGAGAACCACTGGAATATGCATGTGCATGTTTTGCTCACCATAAAACCAGAAGATCTGATCTTACTAACGAAAAGACAGGGAATATCACACGTAACCCTTCCTTTAATGCAGGCTAAGTCCATTTTTCACACTGTTAACATCAAGTACAATAACAGTTATTCCTGTTCCTAGAAATTACACACAGTTTATACATGTCCTTTTTCTTGTTCTAAGAAAAATAAAAAAAAACAGAGAGAGGGCGACAGAATGTGAAAGAGAGATCAGAAAGAGAGGCAAAAGGAACGTGGGAAAATAAAGGTAAATTGTGCTATATGGCACACCAAAAGGACAGAAACTCAATTGAAAAGGGCAAGTATACATCAGACAAGAGCATACACAATATTAACCACAAACCAACCCTGCTAAAGAGAGTATTAATGAACCTGAATCAATGCTTCAGTTCTGTCAGTGCAACAGTTAGTGCAGGCCTGAAAATACAGTACTGAACTATTACAGGACACACCAGCCTACAGCTATAAAGAACAGCTATATTGTGTGTGTGTTGTGAAAAGCGTTATACAAATAAAAATGACTTGACTATTTGTAGCATAATCATACATTTCTACTTGACAACCCTTGTTCACAAAATTTTATGCAAAAGGTCACCAAGTACTGCACAAATTTGTATTGTTAATGCAAAATACCAAAACGAAAATGCGTGATAAAGGGGGAGAGAGAGAGCGAAATAGAATAGAGACAGAGAGATTAAAACTGAGGTGAAAAAAAAAAATCAGATTTCCATTTTTGGTCATCAGATGCTGCATCAAAGCAGAAACGCACTTATGCATGCAAACCCTTCTAAGATAGTTAGCACTTTCCTCCATCTCTCTAGCAGTTTCACACACAAAACCACAACATATCAAAGTCAGTAAAACAGCAGTTTCTCTATCTATTCATCTCCCCATCTCACCACATGGAGAAGTTTCTGTTTTGTGAAACAACATTACATGAATCACATGGTTGCAGTTTCACACTGAAAACACTAAATTATATTTTAGCTCACAATCCTGTATTAATATTCTAAGGTCAAGAAGAGTATTTGGGAGAGAAAAACAAAAAAGACACTGAGCACTACTCAGAGCTAGTATGTGAGAAGACCATACGAACACTCAGGCCCTGATTTACTGAAGGTTTGCATGGACAAAAACATATGCAAACTTGATAGCACACACAAAAAATGATCTGAGCTGATCTACTAACGTAGTTTAAGTATTGTGTCTTTCAGATGTGCAACATAGCAAGTCTTGGCAATTTTTGTGTGTATCCCCGAAATTAATATGCAATTTAGAGGCGGGCCTTAAAATGCACATAACTAAGGGCAGTGTGGATACAAAAGAATCAAATTGCACCAAGTGACTTCTCAAGCCTGAAAGTCATCTCAGAAAGGGAAACTGCGAGAGTAAATTAATACAAATGAAACGGGTATTAATCTGATTCGCGCTGCGCATTTTGAGTCATTGTGGCAAAAAAGAGACTTTGACAATGTAGAATAAATAGAACACCCATTTATGTTTTTTTGTTTTTTTTTTGGAATTCGAAATCATAACTGTTAACATCATATACAGTTGAAGTTAGAAGTTTACATACACCTTAGCCAAATACATTTAAACTCAGTTTTTCACAATTCCTGACAGGTTAGTTAGGATCACTACTTTATTTTAAGAGTGTGAAATGTCAGAATAATAGTAGAGAAAATGATTTATTTCAGCTTTTATTTCTTTCATCACATTCCCAGTGGGTCAAAAGTTTACATACAATTTGTTAGTATTTGGGTGCATCACCTTTAAATTGTTTAACTTGGGTCAAACGTTTTGGGTAGCCTTCCACAAGCTTCTCACAATAAGTTGCTGGAATTTTGGCCCATTCCTCCAGACAGAACTGGTGTAACTGAGTCAGGTTTGTAGGCCTCCTTGCTCGCACATGCTTTTTCAGTTCTGCCCACTAATTTTCTATTGGATTGAGGTCAGGGTTTTGTGATGGCCACTCCAATCCCTTGACTTTGTTGTCCTTAAGCCATTTGGCCACAACTTTGGAGGTATGTTTGGGTCATTGTCCATTTGGAAGACCCATTTGCAACCAAGCTTTAACTTCCTGGCTGATGTCTTGAGATGTTGCTTCAATAGATCCACATAATTTTCCTTACTCATGATGCCATCTATTTTGTGAAGTGCACCAGTCCCTCCTGCAGCAAAGCACCCCCACAACATGATGCTGCCACCCCAATGCTTCACGGTTGGGATGGTGTTCTTCGGCTTGCAAGCCTCACGCTTTTCCCTCCAAACATAACGATGGTCATTATGGCCAAACAGTTCAAGTTTTGTTTCACCAGACCTGAGGACATTTATCCAGAAAGTAATATCTTTGACCCCATGTGTACTTGCAAACTGTAGTCTGGCTTTTTTATGGAGCAGTGACATCTTCCTTGCTGAGCAGCCTTTCAGGTTATGTTGATTTAGGACTCATTTTACTGTGGATATAGATACCTGTCAACCCGTTTCCTCCAGCATCTTCACATGGTCCTTTGCTGTTGTTCTGGGACTGATTTGCACTTTTCACACCAAACTACATTCATCTCTAGGAGACAGAATGCGTCTCCTTCCTGAGAGGTATGATGGCTGCGTAGTCCCTTGGTTTTTATACTTGCGTACTATTGTTTGTACAGATGGACGTGGTACCTTCAGGCATTTGGAACTTGCTCCCAAGGATGAACCTGAGTTCTTGGCTGTTTTGATTTTCCCATGATATCAAGCAGAGGTACTAAGTTTGAAGGTAGGCCTTAAAATACATCCACAGGTACACCTCCAATTCAGTACTCCTCCTATCAGAAGGTAATTGGCTAATTGTCTAAAGGCTTGACATAATTTTCTGGAATTTTAACGTACGTAAACTTCTGACCCACTGGAATTGTGATAGTCACTTAAAAGTGAAACAATCTGTCTGTAAACAATTGTTGGAAAAATTACTCATATCATGCACAAAGTAGATGTCCTAAACGACTTACCAAAACTATAATTTGCTAATATTAAATCAGTGGATTGGTTAAAAGATGAGTTTTAATGACTTTAACAAAAGTGTATGTAAACTTCTGACTTCAACTGTGCCTATAACTCTTTAAAAAAGCCTACTAACAATTTATGGCCAAATTATACCGTAATATTGTGTTTTATTCTTTGTGAATTATGAGTTAAAGAGAAGAGTGCTATACACGCCATACATATTCTACACTACTAAACTACTCTTATAATTGATAACCAGCAGGGATTTTATGATGACAATGTATAATCATCTAAATAAAAATATATATGAATAAATGGCATATTATATTGAAAAAAATAAGAGTATTATTTAGTGAGGGCCATACTGTGAGCGAGCGAATGCATTTTGTGCAACTGGCACATGCAAAAGCCTCTTTCTGGAGGGTGTGTCTAACATATTTGCACATGTAGCTATTTGCGCAGTTCTTTTTAGTAAATCACCCGTAATATGCCCTAGACATGCACACGCAATTTAATAGATGGCACAAGCAAATTAGTACCCATTGATTTGGATCTTAGTAAATCAAGGCATCAATTGTTTCTATATGACCAACATACAAACTCAGAACAAGCTCAGAATTTAAGTAACATCTACACTGCAAGGATTTTTGTGAAAAGTAAAAACACTCTGGGGAAAAAAAAAAGACACTGCTGAGCCTATGCTCAGCAATGAAGCAGAAAGTTGTGGTGCAAAGCACAAATCCAATAAAGATGAATGAGAAACAAGTAAATAAAAGATCATAATATACAGTATCACAATTTTGAATTCCAATACAGTAAATATAAAGAATTGCAATATTATAATTTCACAATCCATATATTTGATATAATGCCATGCCAGCAGGTGATTCCCACCCATAGTTACAAGTTCGGTCTTTCCTTGTTAAAACGGAGAATCATTCTAAGGTATGTAACATCCAGCTACTGTACTAAAATACAGTTTTTCATCTGGACAGATGCACAGGCTGTTTTTCCATAGCAGCAGATATTTGGGCAGGGCTGATTTAGGTTCTCCCCTGCTGTTTTTGTCCTGATTTGTCTAGCGCTCTCTCCAATTCTGTATGACCTGAAAAATAACCCAATCACAAACAACCAGGGGCTTATACTACGAAGCTTGTTGAACAAACTCAGGGTTACAGGATTGGTTTTGAACTGACAAGCCAAACTAGGGCTGAAACAATTAGTCGACGTTATCGACAACGTTGACAATAAATTGTTGACAAAAATCGTTGTTGAAAAGTCTTTTGATCTCATTCAACATAAGATAAGTTCAGATATGAAACTAATGATGGTGCACGAGAGGAGCACTACAGCTCGGGCCTGACTGAGGAGAGGAAGAAGACACAGCTTACAGTCCAGATGCACTCCAAACTTTCCAAACAGCTTCAAGTGATGTAGATCGCAAAGTATGAGGAAATTATATAAAAATACAAAATAACTAAATACAGAAGCACTCCCGCTGTGAAATACAGCAGAGCCGGAGCTGCCGTTCGACTGAAGCAAAACTTGCATGTCAGAGCACCTTTAAAGGAAACACCTCGCCATTATATCTTTAATGCATCCTTTATTTATTTTTTTATTTTATCCCCTTTTTCTCCACAATTTGGAATGCCCAATTTCCACTACTTAGTAGGTCCTTGTGGTGATGCGGTTACTCACCTCAATCCAGGTGGCGGAGGACAAGTCTTAGTTGCCTCCGCTTCTGAGACAGTCAATCCACGCATCTTATCATATGGCTCGTTGTGCATGACATCATGGAGACTCACAGCATGTGGAGGCTCATGCTACTCTCCGCGATCCACGCACAACTGACCACGCGCCCCACTGAGAGCGAGAACCACTAATCGCGACAACGAGGAGGTTACCCCATGTGACTATACCCTCCCTAGCAAAACAAAATAAACCCCTTCAGGGTGATACAAGACCCCTACACTTTGCGTCGGGGTCTAGATCACCCTGTAAGGGTTTATTGTGCGATAACAACTGGCTGACTGCACATTATCTAGTCAATGAAAGAAGGGGTTTGTGGTGTGATTCATATTTTAAAATCGATCATTATTGGCAGGTATTATATTAATCTATCTTACTAGCTGTTTTATAGACAGCTTAATATTATATTACATTTAATATTTCATAGATACTTATTATTTGATGTCTAAAGTAGGTAAATGAAACACAACTATAGTGTATTAAAAAAAAAAATATAAGACTCCATCTGCCGAAAATGTATATTTACACTTTCAAATAAATATTTTATTTAAATATATTATATATAGCGTAAGTTATATAGCTATGGCGATGAACACCGCTAAAAGCTGACCAACCTTCATGGTACCTACAGTAAAACCTTACCTGGCTAGCCACCGAAACCGGCTTCATGTTACAGGCCCCAGGACACCAGGTTAGCGTTAAGCCACAACACAACCCTTAACAAGAGTTTCAAGCAGTAAGAAGCAGCATTCCAGACACATGCACAAATTCTGTTCCACAAGCAGAAACAGGCTAGGGCTGTTTCAGAGCAGAGATGTCGAAGACTTTTTACACTATACTCACAGAGGTTAGTGCTCAGCCCACCACTTACACTAAAAAGAAAAATACTGAATATTGCTTGGCTGATTCAGCACTGGTGAGATGTTGCTCTCATTCCTCCCCAGCCTGAAGAAACCTTCAGTGTACACAGGCTCAGGCTGGGATTAAGGCCCAGTAACCAAGGCAGCTTGGCTTCATCTCCACAACTTTACTCTAACATGGCCTCTTCGGATTAGTGAGCTGGGATACTGCCGTTATGTGCAAGCTGTATCGGCTGTCCCCAGCCTGTCGGTTTACACCAGTAGCTGCCTGGCACCACCATACATTTCATTCTCTTTCTTTACTACTTTTCTTTCTATTTAGGCTTATGCTCCAAACCAGAAAGATTCATTACTGATTCTATCTTATTAACTCCAGAAGAGGTCTAGAAATTTTTGAGTATCATCAGTTCTAACCTACTTCAGTTTGGTCATGACATCAACACTGCAAACAATTTTTTTTTTTTTTTTAAAAAGCTTTTTTTTTTTTTTTATCTCTTGCAAGATTACAGACACCACAACTGATAACAATGTTTGAAAGGAGTGTTTTATAGACAACTTAAAGATCTGTAAATCAAACTAAAAGATCATATCAGATACCGTATGACAATGTGTAGAAATTTAAACATACAGTTTCAGCAATAATAAAGAAAAAAACAATTATTCCTTTGTATTCAGTATTACCAACAAAATAAATGTCCCTTTTTCAGGACACTGTATTTGAAAGATAATTTTGTAAAAATAACTTTACAGATCTTTATTGTAAAGGGTTAAAACAATGTTTTCCATGCTTGTTCAATGAACCATAAACAATTAATGAACATGCACCTGTGGAATGATCGTTAAGAAACTAACAGCTTACAGACAGTAGGCAATTAAGGTCACAGTTATAAAAACTTAGGACACTAAAGAGACCTTTCTACTGACTCTGAAAAACACCAAAAGAAAGATGCCCAGGTCCCTGCTCATCTGCATGAACGTGCCTTAGGCATGCTGCATGGAGGCATGAGGACTGCAGATGAGGCCAGGGCAATAAATTGCAATGTCCATACTGTGAGACACCTAAGACAGCGCTACAGTGAGACAGGAAGAACAGCTGATCGTCCTCACAATGGCAGACCATGTTTAACACCTGCACAGGATTGGTACATCCGAATATCACACCTGTGGGACAGGTATAGGATGGCAACAACAACTGCCCAAGTTACACCAGGAACACACAATCCCTCTATTAGTGCTCAGTGCTGGACTGACAGCTTGTAGGCCTGTTATAAGGCAGGCCCTTACCAGACATCACCGGCAACAATGTCACCTATGGGCAAAAACCCACCTTCGCTGGACCAGAAAGGACTGGCAAAAATTGCTCTTCACTGCCGAGTTGCAGTTTTGTCTCACCAGGGGTGATAGTCAGACTCGCGTTTATCGTCAAAGTAATGAGCGTTACACCGAGGCCTGTACTCTGGAGCGGGATCGATTTGGAGGTGGAGGGTCCTTTTAAATGTTACAAATATTAGCATACAGATAGCTACTTAAATTAATGAGATCAAGCAGGTCGCTCTCATCTTTCCAGTCACATTGAAGCATTCAATTATTATGACAACTGTAATTCTGTGCTCTGTGAAGGGCATGTGAACAGTCAAATTAACTTGTCAAAATGTATGTCAAATGCCAATCCAAAACCATTCCATTTCCCATGTGTCCATCTCAATGAGATGAAAAACACAATATATCCCAGAGTAAGGAGGCATCTAATTGCGTTAATATCCTATTTGCTCTAAATATTTAAAAGCCCAAGAACTTTACGTGGGTACATGTAGGCAACATCATGGGTGTAAAGGGCAAATATGTTCTTCATAAGAAGAGAACAATGATGTCATTTCAAATCTGTAGCACAAAAACATCCAGCAAATAAATGTGTTCACAGTAAAATAGGTTATGTATAATTTCGCTTACTTTATAAATGTAGAGTTTAGGTTTACAGTTGTGGAGAGATAAGTATAGTTTTAATTGTGTGTGATTATTATTTTATTTTTTTGTGTGAGTATATACTCATGTGTAACCACAGGGATGTTTGTTGAGGGTCAGGGTGGGGTTGGGGATTGGGGTAATAGTGGGGGTTAAATGTTGATTCTGTGAGTATATGTTTTGCTTTTCTTTGTTAACTGTTTGAATCAATAAAAATTGTTAATAAGAAGGTTTACAGTTTAAATACACTGACGTGCAAGCAAAACTGGGCAAACTTGCTGCTGTATTAAAGACCTGTTTGTGTGTGTAAACAGCCTGAAGGCCACTTGTGAGCTAGCAAAACCAGACTCAACCTAACCCAACTCCCATCACAATACCATAACATAACTCATGACAACACCCAGAATATCAACCTGCATTTAGACCTACACACATTTTCTCAATGTACAAACAGCTGGACGAGCTCATTAGTCCACAACTGATTTCAACTGCATTAACAAGACCAAATAAAATCAGACTCAGCCTGTAATAATAGCAGTCACTTGCACACACTTATGAGATAAGGAAATTCCCATGTTCACATTCAAACCACCCATCTGTAGGAGTCTCCTTTTTTGAGAGTTCTTGAAAAAATTACCACATCTGTGATTAAAATAAGAAATCTAAAAGCTCCAGAGAGGTTCTAGCCTAACTTTGCTGTCAAGGGTGGTCTGAATTATGGCCTAACAGCGAGGAAAACTCCTTTTATGAGTGGGTAGGATGTGGAAGCTTAAACAGTTCCCACCAAGAGATTAGGGGGACGCATCAGTGGCATCTGTGGTCTAAAATAAATCCAAGAGAAGAGAAGGAAGTTAAAATGAGAAGTTTGGATGGGAGGGAGGGACACATCTGTATCCAATATGGGCATCTGGTCTGTTTGATGCATGAGCACTACATGTGGGTGATGGGAATTTGAAGGAGCATGTTGAGCACTCAGCTGCTTCGCAGTGGTAAAAGCACACGCGTGATACACACCCGTTGAAGACATATACGCATGGGTCACCACAGACGAATTAGAGCTATCTGGATTGGTACACAAATGTGTCAAAGGAAACTTCCAATCTGTGCTACGTTTCAAGCTGTTTTTAGCTCAGAAAACGATTTATAAAATTAGAGGTCATGGCTAGAATGGTCTTCTGGAAAATCTCATTTAATGTTCCTTAAAAACTCCCCAAAAGTTACCTGTTGTCATTAAGAGGAAAAAGAGACACATGATACACACAAAATCCATTACTCAGTTTTTACCACATATAGGTAACCAAGAAGACTGACAGACTTACTGAAACACACTAATGAACACATTACAAATACTTTCCATCACTAATGGGAAACTGGACTGCACATGTGGTAGATCGCAATATCTGGGTAGCTCAGCGAGTATTGACGCTGACTAACACCCCTGGTGTTGTGAGTGACTCGAGCCAGGTCTCCTAAGCAACCAAATTGGCCCAGTTGCTAGGGAGGGTAGAGTCACATGGAGTAACCTCCTCGTGGTCAAGATTAGTGGTTCTCGCTCTCAATGGGGAGCGTGGTAAGTTGTGCGAGGATCGCGGAGAGTACCATGAGCCTCCACATGATGCGAGTCTCCGCGGTGTCATGCACAGCGAGCCACGTGATAAGATGCAAATCAAATCACTTTGTCACACAGTGTGTGAAATTCTTGGGTGCAGTTCCGATCAACATAGCAGTCGTGACAGTGATGAGACAGTACCAATTTACAATAACATCAAATTAACACAGCACAATTTAAACATCTGATATACACATAATTACACTCAACAATATACAAATAATAACATACACTGTACAGTATACAATATGCACTATATAGATACACATTCAATAAAAATAAAAAAATATAAAAAGTATATATAGTATATATAGAATGTACAGTATTGTACTGTATTGACATTCAGGCTGTCGGTTGATAGTCAGTTTGTTAAGAGAGAATATAATATAATAATAATATAATTTATGACAGTCCGGTGTGAGATATAAGAGTACGGGTAATAAAGTGCAGTGCTGATGAATTTTGATCGTGGTAGATCAAGAGTTCAGAAGTCTGATTGCTTGGGGTTAGAAGCTGTCATGGAGTCAGCTGGTGCGGGTCCTGATGCTGCGATACCGCCTACCTGATGGTAGCAGTAAGAACAGCCCATGGCTCGGGTGGCTGGAGTCTCTGATGATCCTCCGAGCTTTTTTCACACACCGCCTTGTATATATTTCCTGGAGGGAGGGAAGCTCACCTCCGATGATGTGTCTGGCAGTTTGCACCACCCTTTGCAGTGCTTTGCGGTTGTGGGCGGTGCTATTGCCGTACCAGGCGGAGATGCAGCCAGTCAGGATGCTCTCTACAGTGCAGGTGTAGAACCGTGTGAGGATGTGGTGGTTCATTCCAAACTTCCTCAGCCGTCTCAGGAAGAAGAGGCGCTGATGAGCCTTCTTCACAACGACTTCAGTGTGGATGGACCATGTGAGTTCCTCAGTGATGTGGACACCCAGGAACTTGAAGCTGCTGACTCTCTCCACTGGTGCTCCATTGATGGTGATGGGACTGTGTTCTCTGTCTTTTCTCCTGAAGTCCACCACAAGCTCCTTTGTCTTACTGACGTTGAGGGAGAGGTTGTACTCCTGACACCAGTGTGTCAGAGTGTGCACCTCCTCTCTGTAGGCCGTTTCATCATTGTCTGTGATCATACCTACCACCGTCGGTCACTTAATGATGGCATTGGAGCTATGTGTTGCCACACAGTCATGTGTGTACAGTGAATACAGTAGTGGGCTGAGAACACAGCCCTGTGGGGCTCCAGTGTTGAGGGTCAGTGATGAGGAGATGTTGCTGCCTATTCTAACCACCTGGCATCTGCATGACAGGAAGTCCAGGATCCAGCTGCACAGCGAGTTGTTTAAGCCCAGAGCCCAAAGTTTCTCATCAAGCTTGGAGGGCACTATGGTGTTGAATGCTGAGCTGTAGTCTACAAACAGCATTCTCACATAAGTGTTCTTTTTTTCCAGGTGGGAGAGAGCAGTGTGTATTGTAGATGCAATGGCATCATCAGTGGAGCGGTTGTTGCGGTAAGCAAACTGCAACGGGTCAAGAGAGAGAGGCAGCACAGAGCAGATGTAATCTCCGATTAGTCTCTCAAAGCATTTGCTGATGATGGGGGTCAGAGCAACAGGACGCCAGTCATTTAAGCAAGTTATTTTTGATTGCTTTGGAACAGGTACAATGGTGGATGTTTTAAAGCATGTGGGGACTACAGACAAAGAGAGGGAAAGGTTGAAAATGTCCGTAAAAACACCAGCCAGTTGGTTCGCGCACGCTCTGATGACACGGCCCGGAATGCCGTCTGGGCCCGCGGCTTTGCGGATATTCACCCATCGGAAGGATCGTGTTACATCCGCTACAGAGACGGAGAGTGAACTAACCTCTGTAGCTTCAGCCGCGAGAGCTCTCTCCGCGAGGGCGGTGTTATTTCCCTCAAAACGAGCATAAAAATTATTTAGCTCATCTGGGAGAGAGGCAGCGGTGTTCATGGCGGAGTTTTTATTCCCTTTAAAGTCCGTGATGATGTTAATTCCCTGCCACATGCTTCTAGAGTTGGTGGTGTTAAACTGTCCTTCAGTCTTGCTCCTGTACTGGTGTTTTGCGGTTCTGATAGTTTTTCGGAGGGCATAACTGGCTTGTTTATGCTCAGATGGCAAAGAAGAGATCAATTAGATATTCAGAAGAACGTGCACCATATGCATTCCTGTGCACCAGTTATACATGAAAACAGAGCATCTTAAATACCACACATACACATCTGCAAAAGTAGATGGCCTAAACTCAAGAAGTCCCTTGAGACTCTCGGAAAAACAAAAATTTCAGCATGGAACAACAGGCCTTTGAAGATCAGAGAGACACATCAAACGTTTCCTATATACCGCCCTGAAACGTTCAAAATCGGAGGATTTTCTAGGGCAGGGCATGTGCTGACCCCACAAACACAGTGAAGCTCACTGGAAACAGAAGTGGGTGCCTTTTTTAATGTGGTTATGCTGCGCTGTACACACAGAACAACACTAGGTTTTCATCCAAACAAAGAATTCAGATGCATGATTTTCTTTCTTCTGTGGAACACAACCAAAGATATTTTGATGGAGATATGATGTGAATATATCCACACAATGAAAGTCAATAAGGTCCAACACTTTCAAGCTCTAATACAAAGGCAACATAAAGGTAATCCATATGACACAAGTGGATTAATACATGTCTTCTGAAGCGATGAGATCAGTTTTGGGTGAGCTTCAAATCCTGATCGAGACTAGGAGACTGCAATATCAAAATTTATAGTGAAAATGGAGTGACATTTTGGTCTGTTCTCCCCCAAACAAATCATACAAATGTTTAAACTAGGTTTAGAAGAGGATCTTGAGAAAGACGGGGGGACAAGAGATGAAATTTAGAAGAAATGTATTCCTTATAGCAGATGAACATAAGTTATCAGCTTCATGGGACAGATGTCTGGGGTCTGTGGCTAATCTAAACAAGCAAACCCTGATGTTTGAGAAAGTGCTTTTACACAGTTTGTTGTTTTATAGGGCAGAAGATGCTCTGATATCACAAGCAGGCTTAACATACTTATCAGTCTGAGACAAACAGCACCAGAGAGGCCTAAGAGAGACCTGCTGATCATAAGACAGGGGATAGGAAAGAGAAAGTGATAACACAAGAAGTTTGAACAGTTGCAACATTTCTAAAAGGTGGAATTGTATTTACGGTCATTTAAGACCAGACCATTCGCATTTACTAACACACTCTCTTTTCTCCACCTTCCATGAGGCTTGTTAATCTCCAAAGTACTGTTTTGATCACTTATGAAAAACAGTTCCGCACAAACACAAACCTTACTATGGCTATTTATACAGCGCTGAGCTTGCAGGCTAATTTATTAAAGCTTTATTTAAGAACAAAGAGCACATGGAATCTGACTTTAGTTCTGTTTATAAACACTCGGCACAGGCCAGTGTGTTTGCTTAATGGACGGATCAAAAGAAAACAAGTGCTCAACTCAAGCTTAAGCATAAACAAACTCAGAGAATAAAGGCTAAGGTATTTCTGTTTTTCAGTCTTGCGCACAGTTGAGCGATCAGCTTTTCAAAGTATACCATTTTGACCGTGAGCCCATATGGATGTTTGACACATTAACACAACAACTGTTTTCTGATACTTTTTATAGGCTATATATAGCAGGCGCATGTGCTGATGCAAACTGTCTACGTGTCCAGAAAAACGGGGCTTCACGTGGACATTCATGCATGCTGTGTTGATGACAAAAACCTCGTCACGCAGAAAACCGAACTATACTATTTTGGCCTTAAGATGTGCCTATGGTCTCGCATACACCACACTCAGTGGTCAGAAGACACATGATTAGGTCTGACAAAGGCCACATTCACACTTATTGGTTTTAATTTGAAAACTCTATCTTCCGTTTCCTAACGCCATTGTTTTCCAAAGTATGCAGTAGGGCTGCCCCCGACCAAAGATTTTCCTAGTCGACTAGTAGGCGTTAATTTAAGCCATTACTCGCCTAGTCGAGCGTTTATGATATTAATTTAATTAATATATTTTTTGGGGGGCATCAGAAAATGTTTTGAGTTCCAGGGCTGAGAAAGAATGTTATAAGTAACATTGCTAACACTGTTATACATGACAGAGAAATACTAAACTGTAATAAAGAGCCTTTAAAATATACATTTTACAAGCACACGCATGAAGCGAGCCGCAGCGACACCGGCAAAAGCGGTAATGATTCTGAATGTGTCGGAAAAACCAGCAAGGAGACTGTTTGAACATTATTAATTTATAGAGAGAAATGCACATTAGGGTTGTGCCGATAGACGATCTCGGGGATCGATGATGGTCAGAGTGTTCACCAATAGCTGATGCCTTTGACATGTCAAGACGATATTTGTCTCATTTTCCCATTAATGTATTACATTATTATTATTATTAGGCTATTATTATCATCATCAAATTAATATTACAAATAATTTGCCCCACGGCACACAGACATGCGCTTGAAGAAACACATTTTAAGAACAGATGACTGAAAAGCCGTCTATGCGCATATGATGCGCTGATACAGAGGCGTGCAGTCTCGTGGAACACACGCATGTAAAAGTTTCTCACTCTTTCTTTGTCTTCCGATTTTCTTGTTTTTTTGTTGTTGCAAGAACAGTAAAACACGTTCACCTCCAACCATGATTTATATTTCAGTGATTATTATCATCATTATAATTATTATTTTTACATTTACAATTGTTTTTATTTCTTCATTTGTATAAATAATTTTCCACCTGCATGATTAGACGGATAATTGCCTGATGGTAAATGGAAAGGTGTTTTTATATATATATATATATATATATATATATATATATATATATATATATATATATATATATATATATATATATATATAGTCAATTTGAGTTTATCGTTTTTTAATTAATTTAATTTTCAATGCAAAATCACTAAAGCAAGAATATTCACCGATCCCTCAGCCCGGGGGGTTGCCGATGTAATTGGATATTGCAATCAATCAATCAATCAAAATATATACACACACACACACACACACACACACACACACACTCTACCGGTCAAAAGTTTTGAAACACTTGACTGAAATGATTCTCATGATCTTAAAAATCTTTTGATCTGAAGGCGTATGCTTAAATGTTTGAAATTTGTTTTGTAGACAAAAACATAATTGTGCCACCATATTAATTTATTTCATTACAAAACTAAAATGTAATAAAAAAAATTAAAAAAATTGAAATTGATGACTTGGACCAAATAATAAAGAAAAGCAGCCAATAAGTGCCCAACATATAGATGCTGTTTAAAAAGCATCCCAGGGTGATACCTCAAGAAGTTGGTTGAGAAAATGTCAAGAGTACATGTCTGCAAATTCTAGGCAAAGGGTGACTACTTTGAAGATGCTAAAATATAACACAGTTTTGATTTATTTTGGATTTTGTTTAGTCACAACATAATTCCCATAGTTCCACTTATGTTATTCCATAGTTTTGAAGACTTTACTATTATTCTAAAATGTGAAGAAAAAAATTATAATAAAGAATGTTTCAAAACTTTTGACCGGTAGTGTGTGTGTGTGTGTGTGTGTATATGTGTATATATATATATATATATATATATATAAATCTATCGTGAAGGAGGGAAAAAACACGTTTATTCACACACAATGTATTTTCCCAGAAAAACGAAATACCCGTCCGGTAGAGAATGCACAGATGAAGTAGGTTCTTTGCCAGAGAGATGCTGCCCTTCACAACTGTTGTAAAACCATCTTTCAAAAAGTTGAACAACACACATTTTAAATCCACTTTTTTTTTTTTTTTTTTTTTTCCAGTTTCATTTGAATTTTCAGTTAAATTAAATAAAAAAATCAAGTTCAAAGTTTGAAATCAAGGTGTCTTGATTTATTGTGTAGGGTTAACCCTAACCCTGCTTAACGAAAATTACCCCATAGTACCACCTAGCGTCCAACCAGCGGTACATCAGTTTCCTGTGGAGTTTTTTCTGCGACCAACTGACCAATCAAAACTTGGTTGACCACGACTTTTCTCATCGACTAACGTTCGGTCAGCTATCAGGGGGCAGCCCTAGTATGCAGTAATAGAGAGAGTTTTCAACATTTTTCTGTAGAGCAAAATGCCATTCCAGTGTGTACGAGAGGCATAAATGTAGCAAATTTAATGCATTTTCAAATTAAAACGTATTAGTGTGGACGTGGCCTGAGAATATTACCTCAGTTTCACCATTCAGCTCTCTTAGCTCACAAAGAATTCTTTAAATGTGCATTTCAATTAGGACTGCAACTAAAGATTATTTTGATAATCGATTAATCCAACGATTATTAGAACGATTATTCGCCGATTACTGCAACGATTAATCATTAGCTCTTAACCAATTGTTCAGCTTGTGCCCGACTTAAAAGGTTGTATTAAACGTGCTTACTAACAATAGAGGAAAAATCATCTTTTAAAAATACCTCTAAATGACATTCACTGAATTAAAGGGAAAAAATACTTTTTATGTTTCATTCAGTAAAGATTTCACTACAAAAAATATCCTATTGTTATCAAGTGTATTTGTCTTTTTTTCCATTTAAAATAGTCTAAAAATCCTTAAAACAAGATATATTTACTTGAGAAGTAACAAAAGATATTTAGACTTGCTTTAAGAGAATGTATCTTAAATATAAGTGTATTTTGTATATAAGTGTATTTTTTCACTTGGTTATACTTCTGCGAGTGCAGTAAAGACAAAATATACTTGTATTCAAGATCTATTCTTTAAAAGCAAATCTAAATAACTTAAATGCTGCTTCTCAGGTGAATGCATCTTTTTTAAAGGATTTCTAGATATTTTAAAATATTTGTATTTTTAATATTATATTCAACATTCTCAGATAACAATTTTAATTCTGCAGTATAGCTGCTAAAGTAAATATACATTGTTTTAAAGTAGTTTTAAATATTTATATTGGAAAACAAGCCAAAACAAAAACAATTCAAAATGTATTTTGTTGCAGTGTATAATGGGGCAAAGACTACCCTCTCTCAACTTTGTTCACTTTAATCCATCTTTAAAAAAAAAAAAATAATAATAAAATAAAAAACTCTTATTAATAGAGCTGCATATTGCCAATTTTCTTCACAATCAGAAATGCACAGTGACACATATTATGATTCAATAAGTCACAAGCCATCATGTTATAATCTAGCTGCATTAAGTGTGTGCGCTTGAGGGATGAGCATCCCCATGCTAGAGTATGCCTCATCCGGGTGCAGTTTCAATCTCTCCCTCTTAGATCGAGACATTCACGCAACTCATAGAAGAGGCGCTGAACACACAGTTTCGGAGTTTGTCGTTATTTACATGACCTGCTTCCGTATTATCTGAACTTTAATAAAGCTATAACGCATTAAATATAACTGCATTAAAGATGTAACGCCAGGGTGTTTCCTTTAAAGAGCTCCGGCTCTGCTTATTCCACAACGAGAGGGCTTTTGTATTTAATTATTTTGTATTTTTGCATTATAATTCCCTCATATTTTGCGATCTACATCACCTGAAGCTGTTTGGAAAGGTTAGAGTGCATCTGGACTGTAAGCTGTGTAATTCTTCCTCTCCTCAGTCAGGCGCGAACTGCAGTGCTGCTCTTGTGCGGCATCATTAGAATTTAATGTGATTTCATGTTACGTTAAATGAGATCAAATGACTATTCGACAATGAACATTTCTGTCGACAATTTTTTTTATTGTCGACATTGTCGATAATGTCGACTAATAGTTTCAGCCCTAGTTTCAATTTAATTTGTGTAGTGAGGAAACTGAGAGTTCTGCATTAACATACACACACCCTTCCATCTGGTACAAAAGAAGAGACCACTGCAATGCCCCACCACACATATATGAACAAACAAACAAACATTTGCACAGTGCACACACTCTGAAACAGACACAAAACTGGGAGTCCTTTGCTAATAAATTGTGCCACAAGAGCTGTTCACATTTCCCAGGGATCTCACTTACTAACCCAAAGTAACTTATTCACAAGAATTATTTACATTAAACATTTCTGCAGTGAAAAACAATAATTACTGTTGTACATTGCTAAACAAACTCAAGTAAAGTTTCATAATCAGACAAATTATTGTTGAGAGAGAGAGGCAAGTACTGAGTCTAAAACTGAAGATTAGAAGGAACTCTACTTTACCACTCTACATTTTGCAAAGGCAAAATGCAGTAACTAAATGTTTTGTTACAATTCAGTTAGTTATGCCCAAAAGTGGATCTCTTGGACATAGGGTTGAGGGATATATCAAATATGAATGATATAATCAAGATAATTTAGCTGACGATGTAAAATTGACCAATATTGTGAAAATTGCGATGATTTTAATGTGCTTTAATTTGGCCATTAAGTTTCATAAAGAGAGCATCAGAAGACTAATTTCACGATCCTTCAGGGCTGCACAATTAATCAAAATAACATCAAAATGGCAGTTGGTAATATGTGATTATTAATCCACAAAAGGCTGTGATTTAAAGACAGATAAACATGGTCTGTGTGTGATTCAGAACAAACCGGTGACGCGCTGATCTGTGTGCACGCGCATAGTGGCGCTCTCAGATCAGTTCACGTGCATTGTGAAATCAAAATACAGCAGGTTCAAGCATTCGCACAATTCCAAATATTAGTAAGCACTACAAGATATTATACAAATCTACAAACGCGGCACCGTATAACAGAAAAGGAGATTACAGCGTTTCAGGAAATGCAGAACTAGTGCCCAACCGATTTATCGGTCGGCCGATATTACTCCACTGTTTACAGAGCTGAGCTGACGGTGGTTCTGCAGACAGTGTGGAGTTAAGCGGTGAGGTGTTAAGCAGTGCGGAGTTAAGTGGTGTCTTCACAGTAAGTTGCTAACTAGTTTGTGAAATACATATTGGAAAGTTAATAATCAATGACCCCATCATTTTCCCTTTTCAATATAACTAATATAACTTTAACCATGTCCCTGACAACCATGTCACTCATGTTTATCACATCTGTTTGCTGTTGCCAGCTATAGTTTGTCAGTGCAGTCAGTAATGTAGTAGATTGAAAGGTAAACATCAGAGCATCTTTTTGCAGCTCAGCAGACAATGGTGCGGTGGTGGACTGTGTCTGTTGAGTGTTGATTTCACGCTACATTGTTACCTAGTTGGTGAGACGCAATGCTGGAATGTAAATAAAGTCCATCTTTTGCTCTCCATGACAACGAGTTTTCAGCTAACTAGCTAACCACGTAGCTACTTTCATACCTTGTCAGCTGAGTGGAAGTTAATGTGTAAACATGTATTCACCAAACTGTTTTGTTCAGGATTCACAGTTTGGTACCCCCTTCAACCGAACAATTCCAGTCGTTGCATTTATAAAATGTAATATTTAAAAGTATCCCCTGAACTTGTATAGCAGAATATGGTGTAAGACCGCTGCCGTTGTTTATCTCGACTAGGCAGGGAATACATTTTACAGCAAATACACAATTAGAGATATACACTATATTGCCAAAAGTATTTGCTCACCCATCCAAATAATTGAATTCAGGTGTTCCAATCACTTCCATGGCCACAGGTGTATAAAATGAAGCACCTAGGCATGCAGACTGCTTCTACAAACATTTGTGAAAGAATGGGCCGCTCTCAGGAGCTCAGTGAATTCCAGCGTGGTACTGTGATAGGATGCCACCTGTGCAACAAGTCCAGTCATGAAATTTCCTCGCTACTAAATATTCCACAGTCAACTGTCAGTGGTATTATAACAAAGCGGAAGCGATTGGGAATGACAGCAACTCAGCCACGAAGTGGTAGGCCACATAAATGACAGAGCGGGGTCAGCGGATGCTGAGGCGCATAGTGCGCAGAGGTCGCCAAATTTCTGCAGAGTCAATCGCTGCAGACCTCCAAAGTTCATGTGGCCTTCAGATTAGCTCAAGAACAGTGCGTAGAGAGCTTCATGGAATGGGTTTCCATGGCCGAGCAGCTGCATCCAAGCCATACATCACCAAGTGCAATGCAAAGCGTCGGATGCAGTGGTGTAAAGCACACCGCCACTGGACTCTAGAGCAGTGGAGACGCGTTCTCTGGAGTGACGAATCACACTTCTCCATCTGGCAATCTGATGGATGAGTATGGGTTTGGCGGTTGCCAGGAGAACGGTACTTGTCTGACTCCATTGTGCCAACTGTGAAGTTTGGTGGAGCGGGGATTATGGTGTGGGGTTGTTTTTCAGGAGTTGGGCTTGGCCCCTTAGTTCCAGTGAAAGGAACTCAAAATGCTTCAGCATACCAAGAGATTTTGGACAATTCCATGCTCCCAACTTTGTGGGAACAGTTTGGGGATGGCCTCTTCCTGTTCCAACATGACTGCGCACCAGTGCACAAAGCAAGGTCCATAAAGACATGAATGAGCGAGTTTGGTGTGGAAGAGTCCTGACCTCAACCTGATAGAGCACCTTTGGGATGAATTAGAGCGAAGACTGCGAGCCAGGCCTTCTTGTCCAACATCAGTGTCTGACCTCACAAATGCGCTTCAGGAAGAATGGTCAAAAATTCCCATAAACACACTCCTAAACCTTGTGGAAAGCTTTCCCAGAAGAGTTGAAGCTGTTATAGCTGCAAAGGGTGGGCCGACGTCATATTAAACCCTATGGATTAAGAATGGGATGTCACTCAAGTTCATATGCGTCTAAAGGCAGATGAGCGAATACTTTAGGCAATATAGTGTATATCGAATATCGTCAAAAGGCTGGAAAATATAGAGATATAATTTAAGACATATCGCACAGCCCTACAATGGCAAAGACTATTTAGCCTGAGATGGAACACCTGTATTAAAACAGATGGGAAAAATTGGAACACCCAACATGGCGGGTGCAGAAAAGAAAGTCCCGTCCTACAGGTAAAAGAGCCAATCACCCTTTAAATACAGACATCACCAGTAACTTAACTCAAGAATGCGCATGTGTATAAGCTGAACAAGCCTGTAAAGTAGTGTTTTTAGGGTGATGTGAGCTAAAGAAGCACAATTTATGACACCATTGTTGTCAGATTTTACTGCTGATTTAAAATGTTATTTGATCATAATCTTGACCAACCGTTTTGGACATATATTTTTCTCCATTCAAGTACATAAGATCTTTACTTTTATGTTGCTTGTACCCATAGAAAATAGCTGCCCACGAGCTTTCCCAAGACAGCTGCAAAGTGTACGGTGTGAATATGATCTGTCCTGTGATGGACAGGTTTGACTCAACTATGCTGAGATTCATGTACCTATGTAATTAATAGATTACCATGCATGACTGCAGCAATTAGCAAATGAAGACATGGTGATAAGGTGTATTTTAGGTTGCTCCACTGCCCCCCAAATTTTTTGACAATATGAAATGGGGTTTGCCAAAGTTGGCTTACCGTTATCACCTTTCAGCTATCTGAAGCTCTTACAGTGGAGAGTAATTGTCTTTGAAGGGAATAGGGAGGGATGGATGATCACACTCCGGAATCTGACATGCCAACGCGGGAGTTGGTCACGAGGACAAGCGACTGGAGTTCATTTATATTCTTCTGAGCACCCAGAGATTTCTTGGGATGTACAGTTCGAGTAAGTGTTCTTTATTCATTCTGTTTGGTGTATTGTGATTCAAATGGATTTATTATCTTTTACTCGCTTGAGTCTCATTCATCCCTCATTCTCATATGGCTTCTGCCTCATTGTAAGCAATCCTGTGCGTGTTTGTGGGCTGGTTATGTAGTAATGTTGACAGTTAGATGATCATTCGGTTATTCCATAGTTTTGGAAAAAACTATGGAAAAGCTGTCCGGTATTGAGATAGCTTTTCAAGTTTTCATGGTAAGCGGCTCTACCATGTGCAACGCCATGGAGAGGGTTATGTGTGTGCATTTGTCTGTGAATGTGTGGCTGTAAACTAAGCACTATTGGCTATTTATTTAAATGGGATGGGACGTTCGACATGTCTCGCCCCCAGTTCCTGTTTCAGTAGGAAATACGTCAAAACAGCAAATCGAACAGCAAATTTTTGAGACGTGTGTGTGTGTTCTAGGACCAAACTTGTATAGCAGCTAGTCTATTAGTGTTTTGAAAAAAGTGCCACAAACAGACAGAAAGAGGGAGGTACAAGTACTATAAAACTGAAGATACAGTTGTAGTCAGAAGTTTACATATACTTAAGTTGAAGTCATTAAAACTTTTTTAACCACTCCACATATTTAATATTAGCAAACTATAGTTTTGGCAAGTCGTTTAGGACATCTACTTTGTGCATGACAAGTAATTTTTCCAACAACTGTTTACAGAAAGATTGTTCCACTTTTAATTGACTATCACAATTCCAGTGGGTCAGAAGTTTACATACACTAAGTTAACTGTGCCTTTAATTAGCTTGGAAAATTCCAGAAAATGATGTCAAACAATTGTGGAGCTCCACAAGTCTGGTTCATCCTTGGAAGCAATTTCCAAATACCTGAAGGTACCACGTTCACCTGTACAAACAATAGTACGCAAGTATAAACACCATGGGACCACACAGCCATCATACCGAAGGAGACGCATTCTGTCTCCTAGAGATGAATGTATTTTGGTGCAAAAAGTGCAAATCAATCCAAGAACAACAACAAAGGACTCTGTGAAGATGCTGGAGGAAACAGGTAGACAAGTATCTATATCCACAGTAAAACAAGTCCTATATCGACATAACCTGAAAGGCTGCTCAGCAAGGAAGAAGCCACTGCTCCAAAACTGCCATAAAAAAGCCAGATTACAGTTTGCAAATGCATATGGGGACAAAGATATTACTTTTTAAAGAAATGTCCTCTGGTCTAATGAAACAAAAATGTTACTGTTTGGTAGGGCTGCCCCCTGATGCCCCCCCCCCCCCAAAAAAAATATATTTAATTAAATTAATATCATAAACGTGCGACAACTAGATGGCTATTGGCTTAAACTAACGACTACTAGTCGACTAGGAAATTCTTTGGTCAGGGGCAGTCCTACAGTTTGGCCATAATGACCATTGTTATGTTTGGAGGAAAAAGGGTGAGGCTTGCAAGCCGAAGAACACCATCCCAACTGTGAAGCATGGTGGAGGCAGCATCATGTTGTTGGGGTGCTTTGCTGCAGGAGGGACTGGTGCACTACACAAAACAGACGGTCATGAGGAAGTAAAATGATGTGGATATATTGAAGCAACATCAAGACATCTGCCTTAATAAGCTTTAATAAGTTAAAGCTTGTCACAAATGGGTCTTCCAAATGGACAATGACCCCAAGCATACCTCCAAAGTTGTGGCAAAATGGCTTAAGGACAACAAAGTCAAGGTATTGGAGTGGCCATTACAAAGCCCTGACCTCAATCTGATGTGGGCAGAACTGAAAAAGTGTGTGCGAGCAAGGAGGCCTACAAACCTGACTCAGTTACACCAGTTCTGTCTGGTGGAATGGGGTAAAATTCCAGCAACGTATTGTGAGAAGCTTGTGGAAGGCTACCCAAAACGTTTGACCCAAGTTAAACAATTTAAAGGCAATGCGACCAAATACTAACAAAGTGTATGTAAACTTCTGACCCACTGGGAATGTGATGAAAAAAATAAAAGCTGAAATAAATAATTCTCTCTACTATTATTCTGACATTTCACATTATTTTTTATTATTATTTATTTTTATCCACTTTTCTCCCCAATTTTGAAATGCCCAATTCCCAGTACTTACTAGGTCCTCTTGGTGGCGCAGTTACTCACCTCAATCCGGGTGGCGGAGGACAAGTCTCAGTTGCCTCCTCTTCAATCCTATCATGTGGCTTGCTGTGCATGACACCGCAGAGAATCACAAAATGTGGTGGCTCATGCTACTCTACGCAATCCATGCACAACTTACCATACTCCCCATTGAGAGTGAGAACCACTAATCGCGACCACAAGGAGGTTACCTCATGTGACTCTACCCTCCCTAGCAACTGGGCCAATTTGGTTGCTTAGGAGACCTGGCTGGAGTCACTCAGCACACCCTGGGATTTGAACTAGTGAACTCCAGGGGTGGTAGCCAGCGTCTTTACCACTGAGCTACCCAGGCCCCGACGACATTTCACATTCTTAAAATAAAGTAGTGATCCTAAATGACCCAAGACAGAGAATGTTTTCTACGATAAAATGTCAGGAATTGTGAAAAACTGAGTTTAAATGTATTTGGCTAAGGTGTATGTAAACTTCTGACTTCAACTGTATCTAGGAGCAGGAAACTGTTAAAGGCAGTAAAAACGGCTTACTCTTAAGTGAGTGTGGAACGGACAGATGAAGGGAAGAGTGGGGGTGGGGGGGTTCTAGGCTTCAGTTTCAGGAGCTTTTTAATTATTCAATGACATGAGCACTGAGCAAAAACCAGAGAGAAACAAACAGACAAGACTGTGACAATGAATTAACCATGCAGGCACACACACAGCGCACATATGTACATCCATGGAGACACACACAGTATTCAGTCTCCATGCGCTTGGAGCCATGTTTGCGTGTTTCAGACAAAGGCTAGCAGGCAAAACACACATCTAAAGAACCACTTCCTTCCCAGGAGAATACAATGCAATCTTCCCAGAAACGGTCAAATGATCCCAAATGATCCAGTATGGTGGGTATACTGAGAGGAGGGGGAAACGCTTTAGATACAGCCACCCAAACAGAAAACAGGTCATTTTTGAGAACTGTGCATGTGTGAAGGAACAAGCAAAAAGGAAGACTATAAAGCTGCTCTTGAGACTCCCTTAAAAATGTCAGTCAGCTGCTTTTTTAGAGATGAAGAGTGTAATTTCTGGGCCACTAGCTGCACTAAATGTAATTGCCAAAATAGGAACCGTTTTCAAACAGGTTTCCCAAACACTCCCCATTGGTGGAACAAACACCTAGTCCAGCTCCAAACTCACGCCATTGGTTGAGTGAATGTTTTGATAGCATCACAGAGCCACAGTGTTTTGACTTACTTATAGCGGTCTCTGCATAGAAAGCTGAGAGTAGATAAAGTATTTTAACATCAACTTCACTTTTTGATGTAATTTCGATCATTTAGAGGATCATCTCAGCGATTTGCATTCCAGGTACTCAGTATTCCGGAGCTCATCCTTCTGTTGGTTACAGCTTTGACTGGCAGGGGCTGACCTCTTAGTCTCCATGACAATAATTCATTTACAGACCACAGTGGTCAGCTCTGGCTCTCCCCACAGGAAGTTGGGGGAAACAGAGGCTTGTGATGGGGGTTGGTGTGTCCTTCAGGTCACATAAGCGGTCTCGTCTTTCAAACCCCATTTAGAATTAAGCTGCTCTGAGCAAAAACCCACAGCAAGTAAGAGTCATAGCAGGACATATTATCTAACAAAAACCATATACACACAGTTAAATCAGGTGTTGAAGAAACACAATCAAGTTAGACAGTTACAAGCACTCCAACCTCTTTCTTTCTTTCTCTCTCTCTCTCTCTCTCTCTCTCTCTCTCTCCCCCACACACACACACTCAGCTCTTAGCAAATGTCTGATTCATTGCAAAACCTTAAAAATAAGATTGCACGGTGGCTGGTGAGCTCCAGTTTTGTGTGTTTGTGTTATGGGTGGCTTGACTTCCCCTCCAGAAATAGGAACTTTAATGTAAACAAAATACCAAGAACAGTTTGGGTTACAGTTAATGTGTTAAAGAAAACTATAGTTGAGGTGACTACTCAGCAGGAGCTGCTGTCTCGCCAACTCTAAAACAGCCATTTTAAATCAAATACAACATAAAATTTCTCAGCGTTCAGGTACTGGGACTCCAACCTTTCACAACTTCACAGGTCTGAAGTAGCCTGTCAGCACATTAGAGCGTGTGAGAGCGAGTTCTTCCTGCTTTCTTTTCCTCTGAGGTGCCCACTGTCTGACCTAGTTTCCACGATGTACGTCATTCTCAAAACTTTATTGTGTAGACTCAAAGTAGCCAAAAGGCAGCACCGGCTAAAGAATATAACTGATGAATATCTCTATGCATTCAACAGTATATCTTTATTTGTGATAGTAGGAAATATAAAATCACAGACTGAGGTGATGCTGATTCAACATCTTAATTTCACAGAAAGAAATAGACATTAGTGGTTAATGTGGTGGAAGATCTACCAAGACACTATTGTAATGCTGATGTTTGTCACTGTTTTCCGAAAAATCACTGTGATCATTCTTCAAAACAAAAGCTGCAGAGCTGGAACGTAAAGCGTTCAGTTAAAAAGTGGGCGACATCTCATTTGCACAATTCTACATGAGTTTTATAACCTACAAAGGGTTGAAAAACTGGCACAACACTGGTTGAGTTTGCCATCACTGACATAAATCTGTGTGGCAAGCAGACAGAAGTTATTAACCACTAAATCTACTTGCAAGATCTATTCCCTAGATCTAAGATCTATTCTATTCCCTATGTAGTCTAATAAAAAGAAAAATCTAAGTTGAGTAGTCAAATGAGAAAATCAAATTTGAACAAAACAGCAGCTAAAAAGCAAAGTGGATGCTGCTGTCTTAAAAGAGAGAGATGACTTGGCTGGGATGAACGCTGAGCTCCGGAATCAATTCATGCTTATTGACAGAAACGTCAGAAAGTTTCTCAGATATCTGATCCCTCAGTCCAGCCTTGCTGCAAACAGATCACGGCTCATGTGTACCAAGTGTCTCAGTGTAAGAGTGCTGGTCTAGGAACAGCTCCTCCTAATCCATGCCACTGCAATTAAGAATATTTACAATCTAAAAGACTGATCCTAGACAAGCAGTGTCTAAATATTAGGGGAGTAACGATCCACCAATCAGAATTGATGCATCGATCAATTAACCAATGATGCGATGCCATCGATACAATGCGTAAAGATCAATGTATATTAGTTTCTCCCCAATTTGGAATGCCCAATTCCCAATGCACTAAGTCCTCATGATGGCGTAGTGACTCGCCTCAATCCAGGTGGCAGAGGGCAAATCTCAGTTGCCTCCGTGTCTGAGACCGTCAACCCACACATCTTATCACGTGGCTTGTGAGCGCGTTACCGTGGAGACATAGCGTGTGTGGAGGCTTCATCCATGTACAACTCACCATGCGCCCCCACCGAGAGCGAACCACATTATAGCGACCACGAGGAGGTTACCCCATGTGACTATACCCTCCCTAGCAACCGGGCCAATTTGGTTGCTAAGGAGACCTGGCTGGAGTCACTCAGCATGCCCTGGATTCGAACTCGCGACTCCAGGGGTGGTAGTCCGCGGTAACACGCTCAACAAGCCACATGATAAAATTCGCGGATTGACGTCTCAGACGTCGAGGCAACTGAGATTAGTTTTCTGCCACCCGGATTGAGGCAAGTCACTATGCCACCACGAGGACTTAGAGCACATTGGGAATTGGGCATTCCAAATTGGGGAGACAAGGGGAGAAAAAAAAAAAAAAAGGATGTATTTTGATTTTAACGCTCTAATGCCAGCCACGTCCGTACTCATTTCGATCATGTGATGCAGCAACCTTATGATAACCATCTCACTTTATAAGTGCTAAATATGCTTCTCATGTGGGACACAGATGTGTGCGGAGTGATTGAAGTCACGCTCTGCTTTATCGGTGTGCGCGCACGTTAACAGGGCTGCAAGCTCCAGTGACAGGATAGCGCGGAGGAGCGCAGAGGAGCTCACATGAGCGATTAAATCGGGCTTCCCTCAATATCATGGCGCCTGCAACACATCTGAATTCTGCATGAGAGTTTTCGCTTTTAAAGCACTTTGGAGCAATTCAAGTAAGTCAAATGGCTAAAGAGCCCTGATATTCTGAACAGAGCCGATGAGCTACAGAGAAAACACCTGCCCTTCACCTTACTAATTTTTATCACAGTAAATTGTAACAGAACTTTTCAATACAACCATGGAAGTTGTATCTAAGAAAAAACAGGGAGAGCACATTCTCTCCTGTCATGGGTATTCTGGACTGAAAGACTTGCTTGACTGTTGTATAGATGACAAATTGTCACTTTAGTGTTTACCTCATCAGGCAATGAGCTGTCATCAAACGATTGGTGATCACTTGTATGTGATTTGTATGACTATTTTTATTTACTTTTTCTGTATTAACTGAAGTACCTTATTTTGTTGTGGATGTCCTAATGTGGATACTGGATTTGCATTTTTCAGAGAGCTCAAGAAAAAATTACAATTATATTTTGGTTGCATTTCTGACATAATAAATGTAATTGTTTGTGCAAATTAGTTACATAATATCGTAATATCGATCGCAGGCCCCTTAATCTAATAAAAAAATTCAAAATCGTATTGTGGCAGACTTTGAGGTATCGGCAAACATCGGATAGCTGACTAAGAGAATCGATACAAGATCGTATCGTGATGAAACTAAGTGATACAGAGGGAGATAATTTTACACTAGAGCAGAGTTGGTGAGTCTGCAGGCTACCACACTTGAGGGAATATGTTAAATATTCCCATGTTACATAAGGCAACTTGTAGACAAAGACAAACAGCAGACTCAATCACAAGTACAACAAAACTCAAAAGCGTTGCACTAATAAAACTTAAGAAAAAAAGCAATGAAACTACTGTAGAAAATGTGAGTCACTTATAATTGACAGCTAAATTGTAACACAAATTCAAAAGGAAATATATTCTTTCTTGCCAGTAACTTCACTCAACAAAGCAGGAACTTGCAAGATATGTTCTGCACCGATGTTCTCCTACCAAGACACTCAAGGACAATTCACCTAACAAACAAATTTACTTGACAAGCACAAGTAGTACGAATCAGAATTCTCTCCAGCCCCAGCATGACAAAAAAGTGTTTAAAGCTGATTCACAATACCCTAAAAGATTACTAAACATAACAATACACTACCATCTAATGACTTTAACACACTTTATTAGACTGCTATATGATTCCCATTTCAACAGTGTGATACTAGAAACAATAAAATGATAATAAATGATGTATTAACGCGTGTTAAAACATTTATTGTCCTAATAAATAATTCGGATGTAGTAGCACCGGGTGGTACTGAAGGGAGGGGGTCTGATTGACATCCTGACGTCAGTAAGGGGACGGGACAAAGGCCACATTGGGTCGGACCAGATGCACGGTCTGCCTATGCAAATGACTCAGAGCGTTTAAATACATCAGCAAAGAACAATGAAACGTCTGTAACGAACCCACAAAAGCCAATGCAAATTCTGGCCATAAAGTAATGGAGTGCATTGCTTTCAGCGACCACGTTCTGAATTAGTATGAATCTCCATTGTGTCAAGGCAGTCCAATCAAGTTTGGACTGAAGCCTCTGTATTATCAAAATAAAAATGAATCAAATTATAACATTTCCTCAATCTCTAGACTTCAAATATACACAGAGTTTTGAACTGTTTAATGCTATTTCTGACTATGATTATTGCTACTATTGGTTTTTGTCAATAATAGCAATAATGTGTTTATTGTTCATGTGGATGATTCACAGTAACGGTTATTTAGTTAGTATCTATTTCCATCCGGGCTGTAAATGTAAATATAGTACATAATTGTCATAAAATGCATCTCTGAAAAGCGTTTAAGAGCAATATAGAACAAACAGGAGTACTTAAATGACCCTGCTTCAGTCACACAGTCAGCCTTAACAAATGTCCATCGGTCTTAGGAAAAACACCCCAAGCAAATATTTCAGATAGAACTGAAACAATAATCGTTTACAGAAAAATAAATAATCTGGCTACTGACAAACTAACTAAAGGATTGAAAACACAATATTATTGTTTAACTTTACACGGGTCGTTGGATTAAAAACAGCATAATAACCCGACGATCTATTTGACAAATAAAAGACAACATTGAACGTGTCATAATCGCAAGGAGGCATGCCTGCATTTTGACGAAACACTGGTGTAGTTGTTTATTTTTGTGATTAACATGAGATACTCACGGCGGTGCTGATGTGGGTCTTTTCCGAGCCACGAACAAAGAGCTGCTCCGTTAGCACAGGTTTATCTACAACCGCTGTCTGACTGAAAAAATAATGAAACGAACTAAAAAATAAATCACGATATAAAAGACGAAAGGAATAAAGAATGGGGAGCTCGCGAAGGACAGAAGAGTTTCGCAAGGCTAACTTGCTAACAAAGGCAGGTGAAGAGAGTTCTTCCAAAAATGTATACAAAAAACACTCTCTTTGCTGTTATAAGTCAGTGTGGTCAAGAGAGTATCCGATTCGGAAGAATAACAAAGGATTTCATTAAAAAATGATGACTGTAAAATGGTGTTGACCGCCGGCTGGTTCACTGGCACAGTAAATAGAGTAACAGACTGAGGTGTGTTTTGTGTTGTAGTGGCTCGAGACTCGATGAGCGGAGATAAAACCTCCAGCGTCACTGATTGGGTAATGGGGATTCTGGGTAATGTAGTTGTCGGAAATAAGCTCAAACGCAAGCGCACAGGGGAGAGCACGTATGCATCTTTGCAGCAAAGATTTCTTTCTTTCTTTCTTAATTTCTTTCTTTTTTTTCTCTCTTTTCAGTTCTTTGAAATAAGACATCGTAATTAAGTGCAATTCGCCCTCAATTATCTTGTGGCATTTGTTGGGTTTGGTGTGCATTCACATTGCCTTTTTTGGCATGTAGTATTGGATAGGCAGATGAATGACTCAGCGATCAAGAAGCCCTCTTACATATTTAATTAATACAAGTTTAGGCTGTTTGTTACAGGTATTTATGAGGAACTGGATGACATAATGCGATTGTTTGCAGAATTATTGGTTATTGCAAGGAATGCAGAATGGTGTCTCATTACCTGTCCTGTTTAAGCATATTTGTCAGGCCCAGTGAAGTTTACTGTCTGTTCAAGAACAGGGAATGTCAAAAGAAGCCATGTAGATAAAATAATCACTACATTGCATATACCTGTATACTGGTTTGGGGAGTAACGGAATACATGTAACGGGATTACGAATTTAAAATACAAAATATAAGTAACTGTATTCCACTACAGTTACAATTTAAATCATTGGTAATTAGAATACAGTTACATTCAAAATATTTTGATTACTGAAGAGATTACTTTGCATTTTATTGTCATTTGTTTCATTTAATATTTAGTCCTTTCAGATGGAAAACATTTATACATATAAATGATGTGATCCAAACTGCATTTGAACAGCAGTGAAACACTTTCTTATGATGTGTTACATTCATACAAGCAGACAGAGAAGTAAGTGTGAAGTAAGTTTAGAGCAGAAGAAATAGAAATAAACCTTGTGTAAATTGTCAGCTTTATGCTAAGCTAAAATGCTATTTCTAGCCATTTTACATGCACATGTTACCAGGCACGATCATATTTTTTTATCAAGAAAATTCACGTTGGATCATAATTTCTTTTTTCTGTTAGCACCTTTGATATTAGGGCAAAAATCGTATTCTTGATAATTTTTGTACTGTTTTCCTGTAAAAATATCTAAAAAATCCTTAAAACAAGATCAAATTGTTTTATCTTGTTTTAGAAACAACACTGCATAAGATATTTAGGTTTTTCAGAGAATGTATTTTTATCATGTGTATTTTGTCTTACTGTACTGGCAGAGTTTTTATAGTCAAAACAAGTGAAAAAATCTACCAGTGCTGAAGAAGAAATTCAAAGTATTTAGAATACGTTACTGACCTTGAGTAATCTAACGAAATACATTACAAATTACATTTTACAGCATGTATTCGGTAATCTGTAGTGGAATACATTTCAAAAGTAACCCTCCCAACCCTGCCTGTATATACAAACTCAAACCTGTCAAAGGAGTTTCAAAGAGGATCAAAAAGTCAATGATAAAGCACTGTGTGTGCCACATTATTTGGGCACAGTGACGGTAGACTATGAGACCATATTTCGATTAGGCAGTAAAGGAAACTCATCTAATAATTTGCAGAATAGAGAATAGATGCTCTGCTCTTCTGATCACAAAAGCATATGTTAGGGGGCCTGGGTAGCTCAGCAAGTAAAGACGCTGACGAATCCAGTTCGAATCCAGGGCGTGCTGAGTGATTCCAGCCAGGTCTCCTAAGCAACCAAATTGGCCTGGTTGCTAGGGAGGGTAGAGTCACATGGGGTAACCTCCTCGTGGTCGCTATAATGTGGTTCGCTCTCAGTGGGGCTTGTGGGGAGTAGTGCATGAAGCCTCCACATGCGCTATGTCTCTGCGGTAATGCGCTCAACAAGCCACGTGATAAGATGCATGGATTGAGAGTCTCAGATGCAGAGGCAACTGAGATTCGTCCTCCGCCATCTGGATTGAGGCGAGTCACTACGCCACCACAAGGACTTAGAGTGCATTGGGAATTGGGCATTCCAAATTGGGGAGAAAAAGGGGAGAAAAAAAAAAAAAGCATATGTTAGCCTCAGTCATCACTTACTTTCATTGCATCCTTTTCCCACACAATAGTCACTTTCACACATACAGCCTTTTCCTGAAAATTACCTGCAAGTTTTAGTTTGGAGCTCATGTGTGAACACTGCCCATTGAAAATATACCGGTAAATTTTGCACTGCACTTCTTTGAATAAGAAGTTGTAACATAACCCGAAAAGTTCAGTTTTAATGCTATGTGTGAGCAGAGTCGTAATATTAATGGTTTGAGCACATACAAGATCAGAACACCATGATGTAAGATGGTGATGATTCAGTTACTCTGGAGGCAAAGAAATGTCATCAAATTGGACAGATAGTAAAATCTGTCCAATTTTGGGGTGTATGTTTCCACTTGAGGTTATGATCTGATCATGACTTGACAGTTGGAGTGATCCTCAGTCGTTTAGTGTGTGATGCCCAATTTTTGTCTGTATTCATTTACATAATCAGTAAGTGTGCAGTGTTGCCAACTAGTTTCAATGGAAAGTAGCTAAAGCCTGCTCGTAAAGTCACTAAATGTCCCTAGATGACAGCATACGCTAATTAACATATTCGTGACGTCATCGCGTCTCATTTGAATTTTGCATAGTGTCCACCCTTTACATGTGTTTGCTTCTCTGTGCAAACTGTAATACCCTATCAATTCCCTATATATATCAATCACTCAGAAAGAAAGTTAGAAGCGACAGAAACTTATCTTTTCTCTCACACAGCGCTCAGCCATAACAAACCACTGTGTGCATGTTTAAAAAAAAAACTATGTGCATGTTTACAAAAAACCCCAAAAACAATACAGATTCGTGATTGCTCCTTGACCACGCTGTTTGCACATGCGCAGCTCATTCACATCTATGTGAGCTGCCGTGCAGTCAACTGATTTTGCTGCTCCGTCTTCTCGCCTGCTAACCTTTCTCTCTCTGTCAATCTCACTGAACAGAGTAGACGCAGAGAGAGGTGTGCCTCACGGGGCAGTACTGGCGACTTTCTTCTACGGAAGGTAGCTAAGGTTTGTCCAAAAAGTTGCTAGATTTGTCGCTAGGCGCTTTTTTGAATAAAAGTCGCTAAAGAGGTCTGAAAAGTCGCTAAATCTAACGACAAAGTCGCTAAGTTGGCAACACTGTAAGTGTGTGTTATCTAGTATTTTTAGAGTCTGTTCAGTTTTTAGAAGTGGTGTTGCGTAATCCAGCCTAAAACCGCAAATACATTTTTCGACTGATAAAATAACTAACTACTCGTTGTGCATGACACTGCATAGACTCCGCATGTAGAGGCTCATGCTATTCTCCATTATCCATGCACAACTTACCACGTGCCCCATTGAGAGCGAGAACCACTAATCGGGACCACGAGGAGGTTACCCCATGTGACTCTACACTCCCTAGCAACCGGGCCAATGTGGTTGCTTAGGAGACCTGGCTGGAGTCACTCAGCACACCCTGGATTCGAACTTGTGACTCCAGGGGTGGTAGTCAGCATCAATACTTGCTGAGCTACCCAGGCCCCACCGAATTTGACGGCATTTTAGTGCTGATATGTGAATGGTAAAAAATGACTGATAAAAAGACAGAAACCATTGCATGTGTGAATAGTAGATGTGGTACATTTACCGGTAAAGGCAATCCAACAATTTTACTGCAATTTACCATGTAGTATGTGTGAAAGGGGCTAATGAAAGTGAATGGTGACTGAGGCTGTCAGTCCTTAAAATTCAGTCTACCGTCTTTTGTGTTCCACAGAAGAAAGAAAGTCCCAGAGGGTTAAACAAGAATAAATGACAGATTTCTAATTTTTGGGTGAACTGTCCCCTTCTAGCCGTAATACTTGAGGTTAGCAAACAAATAAAATAAAACATTTCTGAACATGCATCTTTTTCATAGTTTTTTTTTTAAGCATCCAAAAGCGTATTTGTGTTACTGCACATGTATCTGCTGTCAATGAGGTAGACGTCACATTAACTGGCCCAAAAAAACCTCAGCACATAAAGTACATCTCTACAATCAGATTATGTCTCTCTGCCAACCACTCTTCTCTGATATGGAACTTTCCTTGCACTTTAAAAGCAAGCACATTATGATTAGTCCTGGTCTATATAATGGGTTCAGTTGAGAGAAAATGTAACACACACAATTACACAACACAGGTTTAATTTAGTTTGATTTACTCCAAAGTATTTCTAGAAAGTCAGTCCACTGTCGACCATCTTTGGAATGCTCTCGGGAGGCTATTTCCAGTCATGACAGTGCAGCTCCTATCTACTTGAATGGGAAAAGAATGAAATCTCCTAAATGGTTTGTCAAGATTATCTGGTATCATAAATTGTGCTTCTTTACCTCAGATTACACTAAAAAACTTAAATTTTCTCGGCTTGTATAGCTAATGCGCATGCTCATCATCGAGTTGATTGACAGGCGATGTCTGTATCTAAAAGGTGATTGGCTCTTTTACCTGTAATGCGGGACTTCCTTTCTACATCCGTTGACCGTTGGTTGCCGTTGGGCGTTCCAATTTCTCCCATTCGTTTTACTAGAATTGGCCCATCTCTGCTAAATAATCTCCGTTTAGTCAAACATGATCTGGTTCTATCCTATCCACCTCTAACTAACCCAAACCTGCACATATCTGCACAGAGCTCACAGCAGTGTTGTGTAAACTGTTCAGTGTTGATAAAGGACACATGATAAAACACTTAGAGTTTACTGAGGACCAGCAACAATGTAAGCCAGGTGCATCAACAACAGCAAACAATCATTTCATAAAGATCTGCAGAAACTTTTGGAGTATGACGTTCAATGGTTTGTCAATGCATCCGGACATTAACATGCACAAGCATTTTAGGTCATCAACTGGGGGATCTGAGATTAATCTCTGCTTTAATCTGTTGTCTGTATTTATGTTGCCATGGCAACAACATTGACACCTCCTCCTTCAATGTCAACAGTTCTCACCTCTCTGAGGGTAGACACACTCATTCTTTACACTCATAATTTCTCATTATATAGCTTCCTCTGATAGATTATGCACTTTGCTTAAGGCCCTTAAAGGGTTTGTGCTCCATAATAGGCTACCTATAACAGGTAGGTCTACATATGACCTTTAACATTTACAAGTACATTTCACGGCTTTGTATGCATTGTTGTCTGTAAAAGTGATATGAGATAGTCCCTGTTTGCTCACATGATGGTTCCTACTAATTGCAAAGGGTTATTATAGTTTTGAATTTAGTTATTATTCCTATTTTGATTTGAATGTTTCCTTTCAGTTTAGTTTTGTTTCAATTCGTTTTTCTTTCTGTTAGTTTTAGATCAGTTTAAAAAAAAAAGAAGCCAAAACTAGAATCATTTTAGTTTTAGATTTTCAGAACAGGCCTATTTAGTGTTTATCTTAAAGGAACAGTTCACCCTAAAATTAAAATTGTGCAGAAGCGATATATTTTTTACTATAAATCTCCACTTTCACTTTAAACATTGTTCTCCTTTAGTATTTTAGTTGATTCACATGCTTCGTGCATATCACCACCTACTGGTCAGGGCTGGTTTAAAGTAAAAAAGGACTTAAATGTTGATCTGTTTCAAAGTTCTGGCCATCATTCACTTGCATTGTATGGACCTACAGAGCTGAGATATTCTTATAAAATCTTTGTTTGTGTTCTGCAGAAGAAAGAAAGTCATACACATCTGGGATGGTATGAGGATGAGTAAATGATTATGGGTGAATTATCTTTAATATTTTAGGGCTGTCAAAATTAATGTGTTAAGTGATACCTTTTAAATATGTTTAATGGCATTACATTTCCCAGGGCCTTCTGTAGTGTTATTGCTACTGGCATTTTCAAGTTTAATGAAAGTGGGTTATAAAGGTTTATCCGTTATTATAATTTATTTATAACTAAATTTGTTTTAGTTATTTTCAGTTTTTCCAATTATGTACGTTTTCATTTCAGTTAGCTAAAATATTTTCATTTCGTTTTTGTTTTAGTTTCTGTTGATGATAATTACACTGACAATATCTCCAGTGAGCATTTGTTTTATCTGAGAAATTATTTGAAAACCTGTTTTTATTGTTGTTGCTGTGATAAGTTACTGGATGTAGCATAACCAGACTGAACTGCGGCCAGAGAGAAATGTACAACAGTGTGACAGGAGCATGTGAATCACAATCCTCAACCTTAACCAAATTTTACATATCCCAGCTGCCCTGTGTTTGGCAGACGGCTCACAACTTGTTGTCAGGCTGTCATGGTGACTATAGCCATGTAATAAAATATATTTATGGAATGTTTATTATATGAAGAAACAACACTGAAGAATTATAGCTGAAGATTCTGCAACCTTCAACACGAGTCAAAATATGTGAATATTCATGATCACCTTTTAGTATATTTTATAATGAAAACAAAAATCTCAAACCTCATTTAAAAAGTTTTTATTTTTTGGAGTACACAGTGTCTGTACACTTAATAGAACAATAATGAGCTCTCTTCTGCAGATTCTCTTAGAGATTCTTAGAGCAGATTCTCTCTCAGAACGACTCACACATTCCTTTCTTCAGTTTTTCTTTTTTTATCACCCTTGCATCTCTTACATTCAACCCGTTATTAGCAACGCACTGAGATACAGATAAAGAATCTATTTATAGACTTTGATTTCACAAGGTTGTAAATCTGGCTTGAATCTGTTTTCTAGCCAGTGACAGATGGGGAGTGTTCAGGAAACAATCATAATTTTTGCTATTCCTTTTGGTTAAGCTAGTGGCACAGAAATTACACACTTTACCTTTTATAAGAATTTCAGTGAAAGACACTGAAACAGATATTTGCACCAACCATTTCTTCAATTTGAATGTATCAATTGTTTTGGTTCAGTGCACCTTTCTTAGAAATAAAATCTAGAAACATTGATTTCTAATGGTCTGACTTCCAGAAATGGATCTATTTCATGAGCAAATATGGATGCTGATCATTTAACTTGGGTGTGGTGTTTGATTTCCCATAATGATGAATGACGTCTGTATGGGAGAAAGAGCCTTTTTCCTGCAGTTCTTAAAACTGAGGAAAACAGTGAAAGTTTTTAGCTTTTTCCTAGAAGTGTCTTCAGTTCTCCTCTTTTGATGGTTATATGACACATTTTTTGACATTGCAAGCTTAAAGGCTGACAGTGGAACAAGACAGTTCTACAGAAATTAGCTATTAGATAACATCTGGATAATCTTTGATTATCCGAACAAGATGCGTAAAGCTGATACCGACAAGCAGTGTGACATGTTTAACTCACTTGTACAGAAAATTACAAGTGACATTATGTCAGCAATATAGAATGACTAACTGAGGTAATGCATACAACTCTGACCTCGCTTTCATCTGGTCTCTCATGTCTGTATAAATGGCCATATTCATGCAGTGTGCTGATAAGCAGCCACACTTTACCTCAGTGTGTAGACATATTAATGTCTCTGATGTAATTAGCTTTTCTGTTTATTGTCATGCTAGCATGATGAAGCTAGTTGATCTTTAACCTGCATCTCGGGGTGCATTCTGAAATAAAGGAAGAATTTGGGCTATTGTTTTGGACCACATCTGTTAAATGGTGTCAATAACCAATACTTTTGACTCTCCTCTCACCTTATAAAAATAGTCAGGAAATGTTTACAGTAATTCATGTAGAAGCCCATAATGAATATATCCCGAAATATTCCGGAAATATCATCATGAGATCTTGAGAAGCTCTTGAAGCTGGTAGAGGTTTGAAATGCAAAAATAAAAATGTGCAAATGGCTTGATAATGGAGGAAGATGGGAAACTGCAAGAACTGAAAGAGATGGATTGTGGTTTTTAGATTCATAGATTTCTGCAAATACAAAAGAAGCTGACGACATCGTTAACATCAGCCCTGCTGTGGTCTTCCCCAGTGCAACTCCAGAAGAGAGGTAAAAGTTAAAGGTGTCTAATGGTTTGAAAAACATTATTATACAAATACAAATAAATGTTATTATACAAAGATCTTATTACAAAGGTTTATTGTTGAAAAAGATATAATTATTTCAACTTCCATTGAGAGCATGTCAACAACATATAAGGACATTTTATGCAACATTTCAAGAGGTAGCAAATAATGGTTTTGAGACACACACTCGAAATGGCACAGTACTTAAGAAACCTTTGCCAAACTTTTGTCTCGAAGCCTCAGCTACAGCAAGAAAAATAAAATCTAGAACCAACAAAGCTTTAATCCTAAAATCAGCTGTAAATTAAAGTTTTATGAAATCATACCATGAAATTCCAGCGATTATTCGATTATCTCCAATCTGTAGGTCCATTAAATGCAAATGAATGGTGGCCAGGCCTTTGAAGCTCCAGAATACAGATCAAACGTAACATAAACGTAATCCATCAAACTCCAGTGGTTAAATCACTGTCTTCTGAAGTGATACAGCTGGTTTTGGGTGAGAACAGACCAAAATGTAACTCCTTTTCACAGTACCTCTTGACAGCAGTCTCCATGGCGATCATGATTTCAAGCTTAATTACACTTCCTATAGCGCCATCTAGCTCTCTGAGCATGCGTTAAGCTCTAGGAAGTGTAATCGAACTTGAAATCATGATCAAGCCTAGAGACTGCAATGGCGAGATGTATTGTGAAAACAGAGTTATAATTTGGTTTGTTCTCACGCAAAACTGATTGTATTGCTTCAGAAGACATGGATTAAAGAATCATATGGATTACATTTATGTCTGTATGTGATATTTGGACCTTCAGAGTTCTGAACACTATTCACTTGCATTGTGAGGACCTACAGAGCTGAAATATTTTTCTAAAAATCTTTGTTTGTGTTCTGCAGATGAAAGAAAGTCATACACCTCTGGGATGGCATGATGGTGAGTAAATGAAAACAGAATTTTCATTTTTGGGTGAACTATTCCTTTAAGTAATTTAAAATTTGTGTTTTAATTCATTCTTAAAAATACAGGGCATCTGATATAATGTACATTAGAACCAAATTCGCAGATAGTTAAAAAAAACAAAAAAAAAAACAGAAATTTTCAAAGTGTACTTTTTTAAGTAGCTTGCCAAGTATCTCTGTTCAATTAAGTTGGGCCTAGATTTGTTCAGTCTGGCTTTGGTGTTGAGACTTACAATTACACCAAACCAGAATGTGGATCTGGCCAATAAAGGAAAAGGTTTAAATCAAATATCCTAAAGTTGAATATGTAAACAAAACAAACTGTTTGAAGTTTACAAGGAATGTGATACACCTAAGAATTATACCCAAAACCAACATCATTTGACCAATTTTACACATTCTTCTACTAAAGTATTGCACACTGAAATATTCATCAAGCTATACTTACCATTCCATGCAACTTAGCATATGTCTCTTCATTGTGATGCAGTTAGTGCTGCCTTCAAATAAAGTTAAACAGAACTAAAATAATAGACAAAATTGGTTTTCTGTTCAGCAAGATTGCAGGTTTAACTTTGACCTGTTTGTGCTCAAATGTAAACATGGTCTTTCTTCCTTCATTTTCTTTATGGCATTTGATGAATTATTAACACCCCAACTGTTAACTTGTTAAAACATTTATCATAAAAACAATGATTAAGCAGCAATCTGGAAAAACACTACCATGCTCTATAATGTCCAGAAAAGAATCCTTGCTCATCAATATCCTTTCTGTTCAGAATGAGAAGGTACAGGGTTGGGCAACATTGTAGGTTTCACCAGAGCAATGTACTGTAGGTGTAAATAGGTTGTACTCTATACAAGGCTTACTGGCACAAACAAGGAACATGCACAAAGAAACTCAGGCACACAAAACCTAGTCAGTAAATTCATCCTGCATTATATAAACCAGCTGAAAAAGAGTTCCATAAATGAGTATGGAAAGTTCCAAACGTAAAAAACGCTCCAGCTGTTTGACAGAAGTAATGCTGGAATAGTTAGAGAAAAGTCTCTTAGCTGGTTAGAAGTCTCATGCTGATGGTCCTCGGGAGGAGGAACCTGATTGGCCAGTCCTGGGTAAATGGCATATTAAAGAGAGAAAGGGCTCAGATTGGCAGATCCATTTGTCCATCATTTTTCATCCATTTTGGCAGGGCAGACACCCCATAGGTCTCTATCCAAGAGAGCAAGAGAAGCCTGGTCGGATGAAGCCTGGGCATCGCCTGATGCCACTATTCCCAATCTGAAGCCCTTTTCCTTGGCAGAGCCTCTCATGTTCTTAGTTTAAGAATGACAGTTGCCAGCATAAGGAAGAATGTGTTCCAGCCCAGAGTGACCACAAAACCACGCCAAACCATCATACGGGACAAACCCCAACCTAAATGTGATAGAGAATCATAGTTAGAACATCAGAGCTGATATTAACTAAATTACAAAGATGATATATAACATATATTCTAACACTATAAGTTATTATTTAAAGGATTTTTTATTGTATTATTTTCCTTGAGGTTCACTTATAATCTTAGTAAATTTTTTGCAAAAACAAAAAAACAAAAAAAAACAAACAAACAGTCATAATGTAATGTTACTGTACATGACCTTTTCCCACCCAGTCTCTGTGCTACTTCTCTTTTAATATTTCAGTATCCACACACTTATGTTATAATAAATAATTGGCTGATATCTTTGCAGAGCAAATGTCTTGCTGTTACAAGTCTGTGAAACAGTTTCTTCCAAAAATGAGAGAATGAAAACATGCAAGCGATTAACAAAATTCCCTAAAAGCACTCAGTCCAGGCAATCATTGATTGCTATATGTCCCAATTTATGTGAAACACGCAATCAAATTACTATAGTTGTTCGACTGACAATAGAAAATAATAATAACAGTTGCTCCCCAATATTTAAAATAGGCATTCAAGATTTGGTGATAAAATAATGCTATATACAGCTGAAAACAGTGAAAATAGTCCAGACTTAAAACATCTGTATTCCAGAGTTATAAGGAGCAGTCGGCCTTTCACAAATCTTTTGTTTGAGTATTGAAATATGGTGTGTTTTGCCAGGTTTGAAGGCAATGTTACAATACTATTAAGTATTGAACTATACTAACCATTCCAAGAAATGGATGTCAATGATGCCTAACATCACATTGGTTGTCACATGTCTCATAACCGAATGCAAGTTTGAATATGTGGAAGTGAGCATGAGATTTGAAAGCTATATGGCAGAGGAAAAGGTTTTCAGTGAATAAAGACTTCAATTTTTATCTCTTTCACAGTTTTTTGTGTCAGAAGACTTGGAATATAGCAGGGACTACTTTTAATCTGTTTTATGGTGTTTTTTTTAAACACAACAGGATCAATGAACACATTTTATTATGCGGAAAAAAGCAGCGTGAACATTCTGCCAAGTCTCCTTTTGTGTTTTACTAAAGACATAGAGTCATACAGGTTTGGAACAACATGAGGGTGAGCAATTGATGACAGAATTTTAATTTGGATGAACTATGCCTTAAAACTACAGGTGCATCTCAATAAATTAGAATGTCATGGAAAAGTTCATTTATTTCAGTAATTCAACTCAAATTGTGAAACTCGTGTATTAAATAAATTCAGTGCACACAGACTGAAGTAGTTTAAGTCTTTGGTTCTTTTAATTGTGATGATTTTGGCTCACATTTAACAAAAACCCACCAATTCACTATTTCAAAAAATTAGAATATGGTGACATGCCAATCAGCTAATCAACTCAAAACACCTGCAAAGGTTTCCTGAGCCTTCAAAATGGTCTGTCAGTTTGGTTCACTAGGCTACACAATCATGGGGAAGACTGCTGATCTGACAGTTGTCCAGAAGACAATCATTGACACCCTTCACAAGGAGGGTAAGCCACAAACATTCATTGCCAAAGAAGCTGGCTGTTCACAGAGTGCTGTATCCAAGCATGTTAACAGAAAGTTGAGTGGAAGGAAAAAGTGTGGAAGAAAAAGATGCACAACCAACCAAGAGAACCGCAGCCTTATGAGGATTGTCAAGCAAAATCGATTCGAGAATTTGGGTGAACTTCACAAGGAATGGACTGAGGCTGGGGTCAAGGCATCAAGAGCCACCACACACAGACGTGTCAAGGAATTTGGCTACAGTTGTCGTATTCCTCTTGTTAAGCCACTCCTGAACCACAGACAACGTCAGAGGCGTCTTACCTGGGCTAAGGAGAAGAAGAACTGGACTGTTGCCCAGTGGTCCAAAGTCCTCTTTTCAGATGAGAGCAAGTTTTGTATTTCATTTGGAAACCAAGGTCCTAGAGTCTGGAGGAAGGGTGGAGAAGCTCATAGCCCAAGTTGCTTGAAGTCCATTGTTAAGTTTCCACAGTCTGTGATGATTTGGGGTGCAATGTCATCTGCTGGTGTTGACCAGCTTTTTAAAGATGCTGATTTCATTTTCCAGCAGGATTTGGCACCTGCCCACACTGCCAAAAGCATCAAAAGTTGGTTAAATGACCATGGTGTTGGTGTGCTTGACTGGCCAGCAAACTCACCAGACCTGAACCCCATAGAGAATCTATGGGGTATTGTCAAGAGGAAAATGAGAAACAAGAGACCAAAAAATGCAGATGAGCTGAAGGCCACTGTCAACGAAACCTGGGCTTCCATACCACCTCAGCAGTGCCACAAACTGATCACCTCCATGCCACGCTGAATTGAGGCAGTAATTAAAGCAAAAGGAGCCCCTACCAAGTATTGAGTACATATACAGTAAATGAACATACTTTCCAGAAGGCCAACAATTCACTAAAAATGTTTTTTTTTATTGGTCTTATGATGTATTCTAATTTGTTGAGAGAGTGAATTGGTGGGTTTTTGTTAAATGTGAGCCAGAATCATCACAATTAAAAGAACCAAAGACTTAAACTACTTCAGTCTGTGTGCACTGAATTTATTTAATACACGAGTTTCACAATTTGAGTTGAATTACTGAAATAAATGAACTTTTCCATGACATTCTAATTTATTGAGATGCACCTGTATGTCCTCAGGTGAGCAGAAAATCAAACAAAGCACTACCAGTAATGATGACTCCACCCAGAACAATGCCACTGGGATGGAGGCAGATACTCCTCCCTGCTCTGTGAATAATTGAGAGAGAAGAGCTCAGAGCATGAGATCCTGTGAGTGTCAGGTGTCCTGAAGTCTATCGTAACTCAAGATGTTTATATTAGAGAAAACATGTTTGGCGAAGAGATTATTATGTGTGTGTGTATGTAGAGGTGTATCACAAAAGAGACATTAGATGTCTGATGTAGGGATGTCAAAAGCACCAGTACTTCAGTAAGTCAATCCAGAAATAAAATAAATTTAACGAAACCAGTTTTTAATATGTAAAATGCAATAATCTGCCATTAAAAAAACATTATACAGGGGGATGTGTCACGCTTTGCAATAATACGGCTGTGTGCGTGAACGGTCCAAGGCACTTCTTCAAAATGCCCGTATTTGGGAGAATTAATATAATGAATAGATCTGTGTTAAGTAAATCTAAACAGGTGGGACAAAACAATAAAAAACACATATGTGATATATACAAAATATCTGATGTAAAGAATGCATTAAACCTTGCTGTGTAAATGCAGTCTAATTTACCGATCAGACCGAACACTTTCTTGTGCTAAAAAAGCCAGGTGCAATGAGAGAACAGGATGCAGGAGTCTCAAGATGTGTTCTTTTTAACTTTAACTTTAAAACTTGGCGTGTGCGGTTAGGAAAGTCACTTTAATGTGTGTGATGCCAAAGACACGCTAAGAGACTCTGTTTCCATGAATTCCGTAAATATGAGTAGACTCCACCAGTCCCAGACATGCAACTCTAGAATGACATTCACACACATCCAGCAAAAAGGTTGTGCCAAATATGAAGTTATGTGGGTGTTTATATTTACACATTTGAGTGTGCGTATGAAGTTCAAGTTTATCTTTGCACTGTCTATCCTGCTACAGGTTCCTACTGTGTGCGTGGGTGAGTGCACATTCGCTACCTCTGTACATGATGCAGCGCAGGGCCTCAGATGCATAGGTCTGGGGTAGGACTAGACTAAAATAACGCAGAGGATATGGGATACACTCAACCGGCCAGATAACACCTACGAGAGAGACAGAAAAAGAGAGAGAGATCATAAATTTCATTTAAGTAACACTTTCCTCTGTAACATTTCTATGTGTGTCTATGTGTTTATGTATATTCTTAGTAGTTACCAGGGTTGTGTGCCACCTAGAATTGAATTGAGAATGCTTTTAAAATGTAATTTACATTTTTATATTGAACTTGAATTGAGGTAGCAAACAGGATGCAGAATTGTAATTCGATTTTGAATTTAAACTAGGTAGGTTAAGTTTGTCAAGACAAACTTTGATGTTAGCTTGGCGAAGCCTTGTCTGAAAGTTTACGCTACTTTAAAGTTTGATGGTTATACACACATTACAAACAACAAGCTAGCTAGCTAGATAGTCAGACAGACTGTCACATGAAAGTCAAATAAAACATAAGATAGACAGATAGAGAGAGAGAGAGAGAGAGAGAGAGATCAACTTAAAGCTGATGTAACTTTTTCTGTGTTAAAATACTTTCTCCTATCCAAGTTTAATATGCAGAGACTATTAGTAAGCCATTCATAGGTTTATTTTCTCAAAAACTGTGAGCTCTTTGTTTCTGTGACACTATGAAAATTGCTCTGTTTGTTTCAAGCGACCCGCTTAGACCTGCCCCAACAATGTTACTCAACCAGTGGCGTGAGTTGGGAACGAGACTATCTCTTTGTTTAACCAACAGCAGACGGGGGCATATTCAGAAAGCTGTTTTGAAAACAATGTTTATTTTTGCAATTCTGTTTGGTGGTGCTAGTGGTGCAGAAATGACTATACTTCAGCTTTAAAGCTTTTATTTGTCCTTTTTCACCCAATTTGGAATGCCCAATTCCCAGTGCGCTTTTAAGTCCTCGTGGTCGTGTAGTGATTTGCCTCAATCTGGGTGGTGGAGGACGAATCCCAGTTGCCTCCACGTCTGAGACCATCAACCTGCGCATCTTATCACGTGGCTTGTTGAGCGCGTTGCCACGGAGACATGGCGTGTGTGGAGGCTTCACGCCATCCACCGTGGCATCTGCGCTCAACTCACCACGCGCCCCACCGTTATAGCGTTATAGAGAACCACATTATAGCGACCACAAGGAGGTTACCCCATGTGACTCTACCCTCCCTAGCAACCGGGCCAATTTGGTTGCTTAGGAGACTTGGCTGGAGTCACTCAGCACGCCCTGGGATTCGAACTAGCGAACTCCATGGGTGGTAGCCAGCGTCTTTTACCACTGAGCTACCCAGGCCCCACAATCAAAGGCCTTTTTGTGGGTTTGTTTACATAAGAATTTTTGGCAGTTGAAGTTTGAATTAAAAAGCATTCTGTTGGCCCAACTGAATATTCCATCAATGCAAGTCTATCCATCTTATTTTGTAACGCAGAAGTAAGCAGCGGCTGTATTTCTGGCAGATGTGTTAAAGTTCCGCTGTTATTGACTGCAATGTAAATAAATAGAAGGATAATAATAACAGAATTTAGTGATATAAGTTTATAAACTATCACAAAACCACAGGATGTACAGCAGAATGATGGTCTAATGTTAGATAATTTTAAATAACATCAGTATTTATAGTAAAAGAGTAAGTAAATCATTCACTTGTTGCTGTGTTGTTTTGAAGAGATGGAAATAAAAATCTGCTTCTTACTTAACCGAGATCGTGACGATGCAATGTTTCTTGTCTCCATGTAAACCTCCATTTATATGTAGCTGCATAACCTCCAATGATGCCTTTATTTGTTTATTTCCAAAGGCAATGTTTCATAAGCCATGCTGAATGCGAGATCTGCGTGTCTGTTTACTATACACTGCTAAGAAAGTGAGAATGCTCTCTGACAAGAACGGAGAGTAAAATGCGTTTATTAATTTGCCAAGATGAAACAAGATGCAGTTTTGGTGCAAAGAAAGTTAAAGCAGCATTAGCCCAGTGGCTTTCTTCTCTCTGCTGGTTGTGTAAAGTTTGTGGAGGGCGGCGTGTCAGACGGCGCGGAGGACTGTCCTGTCAGTGCCTGATTTCATTAATTCTGCGTGTTCAACAGTGTGACAAAAAACGATGGTGAAATGCGATATATGGTAAAACTATATGTGTACAAAACCAGTGAGTTTATGAAAATCATATTTAATGATAATAATATGACAACATATATTGCCAGCCTGTAATATAAAGCAGCATAATGTAGTATTTTTGTATCGTTAAAATAGCTGGAAGTGGCTGATCCTGGAAATGGTCCACATTCAAGGTTGATAATGGCGGTGCCCTAGTTTCGCTGAAAAATAAGGTGGATAGGATATTTCAGATTTGTGATCTTCCCCGTGCAAAAGTGTGGCACCCTGTCTACACCAGACGGATCTGTTGACATGACATGACACGACGCAACAGTTTGAGGTAGGGCTGTATAATTTGGACAAAAAGTCATACTGTGATTATTTTGAAAAATGAAGTGCGATATGATAAACAACACACACACACACACACACACACACACACACACACACACAAAAGCTAGTAAGTGATTCCTTTTGACCAAAATTTGGTAATGTTTTGCGCATATTCTACTGCCAGTAAAAAGACTTATAGACTGATTGGAGATGCAGCCGAGATCTGAGCTATATAAGGCAGAGTTCCTTTCGTGGAAGAGGGAGAGAGACTTTCAGAGACTTGTTGTTTACTCTCCATGCGCGTCGTCAGGGATCTTTGATTCTCCTGCCCCAGAAACTGTCGTGTTTGAACCTCTTTGTGAGCAGAGTGTGTGTGTGTGTGTGTGTGTTTTTCTACCACCTTGTGCTGTGTGTGAAGACTGAAGAAAGTGCTAAATTGCTTGACTTTATTTATAATTTTTGAACATTTTGTTTATATAGAAAATTGTGGGAGGATGATGCCATTTTGTGTATATTGACCACCTTTTTCTCCTGTTTTTGGCTACTTAGGGAGTGAGAGTAGATTTCTGTTTATTGTTTAACTTTATTGTAACAAAGGTTAGGCAGTTCCACTCATAACTAGCTAGAATACCTTTTTTTTATTATTTTGGCCTGGTCCCCTCCTGAAGCCATCTTAGATTGTATTTTAAACCATTAAATAATATCTTTGTTTTGAGAACTGGTATTTTGTGCAATCATTCTGGGACAGGAGACAAAGCCTCCTGAATGTTTTTCGTGTTCTTTTGTTACCCTTTTCCTCAAACCCTAGACAAAAGGGGAATGGGATGTAACACTACTCTTTGAGGGTTCACAATTGAGTCCTCCTAAAAAGAAACAAACTGTTTTTGTCCACTTTGTGATACTGTCTCAGCCCCACTATTCATCATCTTGAATATTTTTTGGAACTCAGTCAACTTGAATATTATGTTATTGTAATGTTATAACATCATATTGATTATTATTATTTATAATACAAAACTAATATATTTTTGTAATATACAGGGCATTGCTATGCAGTCCAGTTAAACCAAAGAGTAAACCATCAAGCTTTTATATTGGCGAACATCACGTGCTTCTCATTTTAATATCTCCTCCCTGCACCACAGGGTGTATTAATTGCATTTGAATATTAACTTTTAGTGGCCAAACATGTTTGGAATTACACAAAAGTGAAAGTAGAATAAATCTAGAGTGCTTAAAACAGTGGTGCTCACACTTAGGGAATAAGATCTACTTTTTCATAATGTTATTATAGCAAGATTTATCACGCACAGTATATATGTAAGCAGTGTTGTCACAATACCAAAATTTCAGTAGTTGGCAGTGAAATTTAATGACTATCGATACTAATATCGATACTACAACAAATAAAAATACTAATTATAATTTGTTAATTATGTACAGTTAGTACTGTTTCAAGTTCTAAAGTAATTATTCACGACAAATAAACAGTCTGTTATACAATAAGACCAAAGAAACAACATAAAAGCATTGAATAGAAACATTACAAACAATAGATCAAAAACTACAAATTAAAAAAAACTTTTAATAGCTTTAAAAGTTTTTAACAGCAGAATTAAGTATTCAAATAAACGTTCAGAATTAAATGAAATGTGACATAAACCTACTACTGGTCTTCACTTTTTAAAGCTACTAAACAAGTTATTCAGTCAAGAGCAATGAGTGGTTGTATCGTTTCCTCGTTTCCTATATTGTTTGATTTGTGATATAATGACAGACAGCAGCAGGCCTATTATGTTACAATTATACTTCAAGTCTGACATTTTGATACAAATCAGCTTTTTGGTCCCATTCAATTGACATAACTGACTGTGTTTACATTAATACCTCGCCAAGTCGCAGAATTTATAAGTGTATTTGACTGTTTAGGTGCGTATACGCATTATCACGAGCGCTCTTGGAGCAGCCTATCAGTCAAACAGCACGTGCCTGCAGATGCGAGGAAATAAAAAGTCAATCTTTAAGACTTTTGTTATTTTGTCATTTCAATCTCTGTTCTCTTTTCCTTTTGGCCTGTTATCAAGATCAACCAATGGTAGTCTTACGATTGATGTAATGAGCACAACTGGCTTAAAATATAAAGCGCTCAGCACATGTAAGCAAACGGAACCAAACTCGGAGCACATCAGTTCCTCTGAGCACGGGATGGAGTTGTGAAGCACAGAACCGCTCTGAAAGCACATTAATAATGCACTAATATAATACAGATAGGACAGCACATCGCATATAATCCTTTAAAGATGAGAGCAGCTCAATCAGACTATTTATTTATTGAATTAAATTGTAGCCCTTTTTGCACAAGGTCATATCATGATTTTGATTTTATTTTGCAGACAGCATTACTTATTATAGAATTTTTATTGTAATGTTATTGTTGCTAAAACTGTGTATACTAAAACTGTGTGGTTAGAAACAAAAGTATTTAAATTAGTAGTAGACTAGAGACCAGAAACATCATGAGCTGGCTTTAAAGTAACAGTCAGAAGTTTTTTTTTAAATAGGTAACAAATAAAATACATGGCAGAAAGATTCATATCTATGATATTTGGTAAGTAAAATCATTTTATTTCAGACGGACAGGATAATAAAGTGGCCGGAGTAGCTCTGCAGCACGTCAGCAATAAAACGGGGCATCCATTTACTTCCAGGGTAGACAGCGTCTCTGATCATAAAGGGAAAGATATGCTTTTGACATGATGCTTGCATTCGGTCTGGACAGGGTGTGAGTCAGATCAGTTAGAAAAGACATAGCACACTATTCCAGAACAGTCTGAAGGTCTGTTCCAAGTTCTGTACCAAGCTCTAGGAGGAGTTAGAGTCAGACATTTTGGTCTTTGTTTAGGGATTTTGAAAAAACTATATATAAAGTTTGTAGAATAACAGTTTTTAATGCTTTATTTGCCAGGATGCTCTAATTTAGTTAGTATTTAGTTAGTAACTACCTTAAAGTCCTCAAAATGAAGCTGGACATCATGAAGCATAAAGATGGAAACCATAACAGAACACCTACGAAATGATCTGTTCTTAACCATTTTGTTGCTGTGTTGAACTACTGAAATTCCCTTGTTGTATGATTGTGCTGAATTCCTTTGAATTGCAATCCAGTAAAATTCTCCTTCTGTTATTCCATTTCAAATTCCAGCTGCCTCCTCATTGGTGGGCCCCCAGCTGGTGCTGCCTTAGGCGATTGCCTAGTTTGCCTATGCCTAGAAATGGCCCTGGTTATGACCACTAGGGTCAAAAAGACCCCACTAAAGAGAATTTGCTCATTTAATTTCATTTTTTTCACAATAATCACCCTTGCATTACATTTCCTTTCCATTTTTATCTCATCTATCAATCACCATTTACTGTTTACTCCGTTCCTCTCTTTTCCACTATCAGCCTATCATTTTACTCACTGTGGAATCACATTCTTTAATCTATTGAACACACCCAGATCATATAGCCCTCATGCAGCCCTCATTATATTTTCTGGATTAGACCATTGTGGAGTGGGGTGAAAAATTAGAAACAGTCTTAACAGAGAAGTCTGCATCAGTCCTGGTGTGTAATGATTATAAAGGGAACTTAAATCTAGATATTGCCAAGTAATATAAAATGCAGTGTCACCTTATGTAATTTAATCTAATCTTTAAAAGTCTGTGAGATAGGGAGGCATACCGCTAATGACAAGGTTGGGGTAGAAGATTCCAAGAGCCGCCTGGTTGGCTGACTGCTCATCATCAATGGCAGAGGAAATGACCAGTCCGAATGATATTCCGGTTACACCTTGCAGCACAATCAATGAAATGACCAGTGCCAAAGATCCTTCGTTAGGAATCTGCAAGAGGGAAAGAGAGAGAAATTATAAAGATGATGATGTTAATGGCAATGAGAGAAATATAATGACATTTATCTAATGAGTTCTGATCTGGGCAGTCAAATATACCATTTTATACCAAGCCACTGTTGAATGCTTGATTTTGATAGATGTTCCAAGGTTTGTCTTATTTTCCACCTCGAGTTGTGCATTAATTTTCATGAATTCAACAGTCCATCATCAATTATTCCTTACTTAACATTACATTGCTAAAGCAATAAGTGTGTGTAATATTTAACAATATGATGTTAAAAGACCAATTATTTTTTTTTTTTTCTTTTAAAAGAGTGCTTCAAATTGGTCTGAAGATAGTGATCTGAATTTACAGGCATGGCACAATGCTATATTTCTTATACAAATGTGATGAGTATCTTGCATCAATAGTGTCACCACTCAGTTCTTTATGGCTGGTTACACAACACATGCCAGTTATAGCAGCATCCTCACTGCTATCTTTAATCTACATCTGGCTCTGTTACCAAAGCAATCCTTTTGTTGCTGGTGTGGTCAAGCACAAATCACTAGATGCAGCAAAGCAAAGAAGTGCTTGTGAATATTTCTATTAACATGGCTCAGTCCTGACATTTTTGAGAACATCAACATGAGCAGCCAGATTTCTCCATTGCCTGCCTTAATATGTAATGTCAACACTGAATCTACAATTGTAATGGATTTAAGAATTTAGGCAAAGTTCGCTCTGAATATATGATATACATGCACCTGGCTGATGGCTCTAAAAACAAGTTTTGAATTATTTTATTTATAAAAGAGGTCTGGTTAAATAGCTACTGCACAGTGCAATAATTATTTTAAAACTCAAGTTGAGAGGATTTGATTGGCAGTTTGCCTAGATGATCTGACTTTAGATTGCTGTCGACTCAATGCAAATGTGTACAGAGAATCAATATTATGTGCACTAGGGATGCACCGATACCACTTTTTCTCTTCCGATCCGATTCCGATATCAGAAATCTCAGTATCGGCCGATCCCGATCCGATACCAGTGTTGTATTTTTTTGCTTAATCAGTTTAGAATATCTTTACATTATTGTGTGGAACTAATTGGGAGTACACTTTAATATATAATAAAAAAATGTTTCAAATCTGGATTTTGTTCAATTTTGTTGTAAGATATAAGCTCACTTTTAATTCACAGTTATTTTTTTGGAACCCATTCAACATAAATATTATTATAATTTGTAAACAAATGATAATAATAATAATATATTATAATAGTAATACATAGTAATATATCTCAATCGTGCACCTATTGTCACGGATCGACCAGTCTCTCTCTGTCTCTCTTTCTCACTGCCATCAGCACTCACTCTCCCCTGAGTTCTGATTACACGTACCAGCATATCATTAGTGGCTAATCAAGGACTGCATATATACCCCGCTTTCACACACACTCTTTGTCTGCTCTCATCGATAGTATCTCTGAGACTCCATGCCTTTCTACTATATCAAACATACCTGTGTCTTCATTATTGTAAAGTATCATAAGACTGTTGTGAGTTATTGGTTCATCGTGTCTGTACCCTGTCTGGATATTACTCACCTGCTGTTTGCCACTCTGCTCAACTGGATTTACTCACAAAGTTTACATCACTGTTTCAATCATCTGTTCAATAAACCCTGCTACTGAGTTCATATCTCTGCCTCCATGAGTCTCTCCGTGACACCTTTAACTTTTAAACCCTCACGCTTTTATTTTGACATTCTAAACTCTCCAGAAAGTCCTGTATGTGTCTGTTTGTAGGAAATTCACAGTAGTTTAATTAGCTTCTTATTCAAATTCTGGTAAAAATGCACCTCCGGTGCCGTTCTAAATGCATATAAGTGAACCGAACTATTGAGCATCTACACCTGAGATGCTGTTCGTGAGAAGCGCTCAAATATTGCACACCGATGTGACGGCTAAAAATAGCCACAGGTGTGTGTAAACACAATAACGCACTGGCGATGCATGTGCATATTATATATTTACTGATAAAACACAGCCTTTTGTGATCTTCAAGTGGCTTTGAATAAAATGCATGAGTCATATGAACTACTTTTGTTTTAATGGTTCTTTTATGTCATTTTTTGAGCTTGACAGTAATGAACATGTCTAACACACAGTATCGGATTTGGATCAGGCTCGCTGGACCGATACCAGATCCGTTTAAAAACGTCAGTATCGGAGCCGATACCGATCCAGGTATCAGATCGGTGTATCCCTAATGTGCACCCACTTCCATCCATTAAGTTTTACTCACATTAACCCTACCAATGCAGTGAATCAAGGTTTATCCAAATAAGCCAGAATCTAATCAAAATACAAGAGTACTCCTCTGACTCATTGATTTCTAACCAATCAAAATAAGGACACAGAGAGAACTAGGAAGTGATATTGATATGTGTATTTGAGTTTAATTACCCTTTCATACATAAACAGACACAAACAGTATATCAACACACTCACAACAAAATTCATGTTGTATGAGCACATGCCCCCACATTTATACATGCATACTAAACTACTGTATCAAAATTAGGTTATAAGTAAACAGACTAACCCTACCCCAAACAAAACTGTTTGCATTTTTATAATAATAATAATAATAATAATAATAATATGTATAATAAAAACATGTGAGTTTTTTTTTCCCAATTGGGGATTTCCCCAGATGTCCCCAAAAGGAGATTTTAGCAGATTTAACAAACTTCTGTGGACAATTCTAAGCAAACATGCACACAGAATGATCTTGAAATAGAGACAAACTTGTAAAGTATTTACGAGAAATACAACATGCAGTTGACACACACATACACACACACACACACACTCACTTTGAAGACCAGCAGGATGAAGATCAGCAGAAGGATGATCTGAACACTGATGACAAAGAGCTGTGAGAAGAGGTGGGCCAGCATGGTCTCCAGAGAACTTACACCTTCAGAGAAACACACACACACACACACACACACACACACACACACAGAGAGAGAGAGAGAGGCAAATCTATACACATGCATTTGTGAAACATACATATACTGTATACAAACATATTACTGTAAGAGTCATGGGTTTAGCTGTTTCTGGCTAAAAGGCTCCCCCTACTGACAAATCTCCAAAACTGCTCATTGATGAACTTTTGATGAATATCAAGATGTTAAATGATGACCATCTGGTGGATGTGAGCTGTCTCACCTGCCACCCAGCACCTGTCCAGCAGCCCCTCCTTTCTTTCTAACACAAAGGACAGAGCGGTCAAACCCACTGCCAGGTAAAAGGTGATGCTGAATGAAAAAGAGAAAAAAGAAAAGAGAGAAAAGAAGACACAGATGATATAAGAAAGAATAAAGAAGTCCATCATGTTGCAATAGAATCACAAGACACTGCAATTTCATTTATGAATGGCTGAAAGTGAGTGTATGTATGGTATTGTGTGAATATCTGTATGTGTGTGTGTGTGTGTGTGTATAGGTGTTTACCTCAGAACGGCTCCTGGTGTCACAAATGTTGTAAAATCTGTGTTCAGGCTGCCATATATTGGTTCTTCAAACTATAAAAGCACACAAAAACAAGAAAAGTAAGGCATTTTAAGAAAGAGAAAATAAAGAGTGATGCAAAGAGACAGAGCAACAAAAGAGCATACACAGGGAAAAAAGACAAAAGAGAGGTGATAAAGAGAGATGTAATAGAGATAGAATGCATAGAAAGATAACACTGTAGATAATAAGATAACAAAGAGAAAATTACAGAGAGTATTGAGTTAAAGCAAAGGTTTGTGACTCATCACAAGCTTTGAAATTCTCCTAACAAAGTGGTTAAGAACATAATCACTCACTTTTATAGGGACGTCAACCATGTATGACAAACTCCCCAGCTTAGTCTCGATAAAAGCCTGTTGAGAGAACAGAATAAATAAGAACAAGAGGTGTCTGAATGATGGAAAAAAGCACTACAATGAAGTCAGAAGTTACGTTTTATTTTTTAGGGTTTTCACCTCAAAGGCTTCATGGAGTTTTTTCTGTAGCATTATGGCAATCTGACGATCTAAAACATTGGAAAGACAGTACGTTACATCCAAATACTATGTGAGACTAAAGTAAAAAGTTTGTCACAGAGCATTTATGGTGTATTACCACCACCTAAACATGCAGTAAATTCAGTTCTTCAGACATTTATTATATACTCTTTCTTCCTTATCTGTTAGGCTGTTTGACCTCATATGTAAGCTAAACATGTTCAGATGAGAAACATTTCAAATGCATCTGCCTTTGATTGTCCTTTCATCCATTCCTACAAAGTTAAGTGGAACATATTTTCAAAGAGCATGCATGCAAAATGTCATGCAAATTAGTTCAATAGAGATTAACAATGTATGCCAACGCTTGATAACAATTAACAATGCAGTCTTAAGTTATATAGCCATTTACAAAATGGAAGAATATTAAGAAAGATAATAACCCCTATGAAAAGCAATGTGAGTGCAGCAGTTTTACTTCTTGAACTGCTGAATAAGAAAAAGAAAAAAAAAATCACATACACACAGAGGCTGTGCTGTCTAGGCCCCTTGGTCTAGATCTAAATGACGCCCTCTCCTGGCAGCAATACAAGGTCATGCGAGTGCAAAAGCAGAAGGATCTTTGCAATAAAAATCCCTGAAAACTCACTGGTTAGGTCCAGCCAAACATGCACAGATCCTCCCTCAACCACTTCTCTGGAGACTCTGGGCTGTAACATTCTGCACACACACATAATAATAATTATGGAAATTATTAAACACTGTTCTGCACATTAGCATTAAAGGCAGCATCTATCATTTTTATTAAATGCGCTGTACATATTCCATCAGCTTTCAGCATGAAAAAAAGTAGAATTTGGGCTCAAATCGGGACAGAGACACATAAATGGACAGACTGACACTGAAAGACAGGACTGACCTGTTTTCTCCCCTTAAAAATACAGATTCATGCCAGCAGCCTCTCCCATCACTCTCTTTGCAACAACAGTCATTGTCACCTGACACATAACCTTGTTTACATGAATGCTTGCATTTTCAGAGAGAAGGGAAAACACCTCTGATGTAGCTGATGAGGTAATAGCTCAGTCCCAATATTTCATGTCAGATTTGGGAGAGCACACAATCTCTATTTATATGGCCCAGTGCTCTCTGAGTGCAGTGTGTGTTTGTGTAATTGTGTGTGTGGTTGATGTAGTAGGCAAGTGGTATTATGGTACAGTGATGGTATCAGAAGGGAATACCATGATACTTCATATATAGTACTGAAATTCAGGTATCATGGTACACCAAGGTACTTCCAAGAATATCTTGGTACTACCATGGTACTTCTTGTGTTGTGAGTTAGGAACTGTATAAGAGCTGAGTGTGAGTGGGTGAGTTAGGTTAGTGTGTGTGAACAGCTGGGGTAAGTGAACCCTAGAGGTAATCCAGGGTTGGGTGTAATTTGCATTTCAGAACATCTGTGACCCCCTAGGCAATGCAGAAAAAATGAAACAAGAACCAAAAAATGGTCTGCTTGTCTATTAACTCCTGACTTGGAGAATAAGAACCTTTCTCAAGGTAAGTTTTGCGATCACCTTCAATGTGATTGAGAAACTTGGCAATGACATTCTTTGGTCACAACATTAAAGCAAAACACGTTACAGCCTGATTTAAAATTTCAAACAGCCGGGACACTCTGAGCCAATGGGGCTCTGAAACACTGGAGCTCACCTTTTGGTTAGATAGCTGGTGAAATTCTCCCCAAACTCTATGACGCCCCAATATTCCCCATTACGGATGCCAGCAAAAGCCACTGAATGAGACAAGTTCACCTGCACAAAGGAGACAAAAAAGACTGTGAAAATGATTTGTCAGGTAACCTAAAAATGTGCTAAATGTGGAATCAAGTCAAAATATTATTTAAAATAACAGAATTAACCTGACTACATCAGGTTACACCAAAAAACATAATATTTAAGGGACAGATCAGGTAGAAATACATAGATCCTGAAGGTACAACAGCATGTTATGACATTCCACAGTGCACTGATTTTGATTGATTATAAATTAGCATGTTACATTAGAGTTACTAGGAATCCTGATGAGTAGCTTCTGATTTGAGCGAAGCATGCACAACTCTCTAACATAAATTATATGACATTAGGATAATTTGAGATCACCGTAACACTAATTCACTCATAACCATAGTGAAAACTGCATATTCTCTACTAAACACCCTCCTCTTCAAAGTCTGAAAATAAATGTACAGCTTTTCTCATGACTAATTATAAAGTTGTTTGCATTCCTTGAAAATTTGATGAATTGAAATTGAGAAAAAAAGAAGTGAGACGGTCAGAGTCTGTATCATTTCTATTTCAAGACACTGCCTTGGCCCCTTTTTATTATTTATACTAACTTGCTAACTTGCTAGCTAACTTGCTGAAAATTATATTGTCTCCAGATTCACCATGTCAAATCTAATCTAGATCTACAGTTTCATACAATCTGTAAATTCCATCGTCTCCCTATGAGAAATTAGTCTTAGCTAGTGTTTGAACACAAATGTTCTAGTGCTAGTGTGTGTGTGTGTGTGTGCACCTGGTGGACACTTGTGTTGTCAAGGAAGGACAGCAGTGATTTGCTGTAGGCACTGGGGCTGCTTTCATTATTGACCACAGCCACATTGATGCCTTTGGGATCCCCGCCAATACACAGACACATCAGACAGATCTGAATTACAGGCAACAGGAACTGGAAACAGAGGGACCTGAGCACAAACATATACACCTCCTTGCCATGAGCAAAATCCACAGCTTTTGGATGAATATGTCCACTTTTCTTATCAGAAACTTTTCTGATCATTCTTGTCATTCATTTATTCTATTTGCTGAATTAGATCATAAAGCTAAATAGTCTCATTAGGGTCTCACTGTACAAGATTGATTACCCTGGCGTTCTTTTCATTCGAACCATTGTCTTGATCATCAGTGCTGCGATGTTGCGCCGTTTTGGAATGACGTGTCTGGCCCGCACCTTCCAGTCAGCTGTGGAGAAACACATTTAATCTAAGTGTGAATCAGTTTCAAAGGTAATAGAATTATTCTATTCTAAAAACATCATATAATTACTCTATTTTACAAGCATACAGTTGTGCTCAAAAGGTTGCATACCCTGGCAGAAATTGTGAAATTTTGGCATTGATTTTGAAAATATGACTGATAATGCAAAAAAAAACTGTCTTTTATTTAAGAATAGTGATCATCTGAAGCCATTTATCATCACATAGTTGTTTGGCTCCTTTTTAAATCATAATGATAACAGAAATCACCCAAATTGCCCTGATCAAATGTTTACATACCCTTGAATGTTTGACCTTGTTACAGACACAAAAGGTGACACACACAGGTTTAAATGGCAATTAAAGGTTAATTTCCCACACATGTGGCTTTTAAATTGCAATTAGTGCCTGTGTATAAATAGTCAATGAGTTTGTTAGCTCTCACGTGGATGCACTGAGCAGGCTAGATACTGAGCCATGGGGAGCAGAAAAGAACTGTCAAAAGACCTGCGTAACAAGGTAATGGAACTTTATAAAGATGGAAAAGGATATAAAAAGATATCCAAAGCCTTGAAAATGCCAGTCAGTACTGTTCAATCACTTATTAAGAAGTGGAAAATTCAGGGATTTCTTGATTCCAAGCCAAGGTCAGGTAGACCAAGAAAGATTTCACCCACAACTGCCAGAAGAATTGTTCGGGATACAAAGAAAAACCCACAGGTAACCTCAGGAGAAATACAGGCTGCTCTGGAAAAAGATGGTGTGGTTGTTTCAAGGAGCACAATACGATAATACTTGAACAAAAATGAGCTGCATGGTCGAGTTGCCAGAAATAAGCCTTTACTGTACAATGCCTCAAAAAAGCCCGGTTACAATATGCCCGACAACACCTTGATACGCCTCACAGCTTCTGGCACACTGTAATTTGGAGTGACGAGACCAAAATAGAGCTTTATGGTCAACAAGGCCTATAGTGAAAAGAATACCATCCCCACTGTGAAGCATGGTGGTGGCTCACTGATGTTTTGGGGGTGTGTGAGCTCTAAAGGCATGGGGAATCTTGTGAAAATTGATGGCAAGATGAATGCAGCATGTTATCAGAAAATACTGGCAGACAATTTGCATTATTCTGCACGAAAGCTGCGCATGAGACGCTCTTGGACTTTCCAGCACGACAATGACCCTAAGCACAAGGCCAAGTTGACCCTCCTGTGGTTACAGCAGAAAAAGGTAAAGGTTCTGGAGTGGTCATCACAGTCTCCTGACCTTAATATCATCAAGCCACTCTGGGGAGATCTCAAACGTGCGGTTCATGCAAGACGACCAAAGACTTTGCATGACCTGGAGGCATTTCGCCAAGACGAATGGGCAGCTATACCACCTGCAAGAATTTGGGGCCTCATAGACATCTATTACAAAAGACTGCACACTGTCATTGATGCTAAAGGAGGCAATACACAGTATTAAGAACTAAGGCTATGCAGACATTTGAACAGGGGTCATTTCATTTTTGCCATGTTTTGTTTTATGATTGTGCCATTTTGTTATAACCTATAGTTGAATATAAATGCCATAGGAAATAAAAGAAATGTGTTTTGCCTGCTCACTCATGTTTTCTTTAAAAATGGTACATATATTTCCAATTCTGGGGTATGCAAACTTTTGCACACAACTGTACATTAAGCTGAGCAGCTGAAAAAAAAAAAGTATTTCTAGTACAAATGGAGTGCTTTAATGGTAGAAAAAGCTTAGTTTAGCTTGAGAGTTTCTTGTACCTTCATATTTGGGCATTTCCTCTAATGGGCTCTTTGACAGTATGGGCTCTCGGCTCTCATCTCTCGTACTGTCTGGAGATGGGCTGCTGTCCAGCAGACGGCCCTGAGGACTCTGTTTGGGCCCCATCTGATCCGAGTCCTCACAAAGTGTCAAAAAGGCACTCTCTAATGTCTAAAATACAGTATACATAGAAACGAAGCAAACACATTTGAAACGTTAAACCAATGCTTAAGTGTATTGGCTCATGAGATGTTTGTGTGTGTGTACTCACTGCAGCATTGTGTTGCTTCATAACAGCTTCTGGAGGACCTTCGGCTAACAACCGACCATTCCTCATCAAACCGACCTTTAGACAGAGATGCAAATGAGTTCATATTGCAATTGCTGCTTTGGACAGTAGACTTTGGTATCTTCAGAAAAATGTGACATTTGAGAAGCAGGAGACGAAAGTCTCAGTTTGCTCTCCATTTATATTCACTGCTGTCTACGAGAACTAATTGAGATATTAAAGAGATCTCATTTGTGATTTATCTGTTACTGGTAAAAATGAGACAGACAGAATGAGGGATTAAGAAAAGGGTGTGTATGGGGTGGGGGTGGGGGGGGGGTTCTTGTTTTAAGAATAGTTCTCAATTCAGGTCCCTCACATCATTGTTTTGGCTCTGTGTGAAAAGACATGTGAGTGTGCTTATATGTGCATTTATGTTGTATATGTGTTTGTGTCTTTGGTGTCTCCGTATATGGCTTGTGTATGTGATTCAGAGTAATAAATTGTACTGGATGTAGCAACTGACTGCCTGATGTTACACAGTTACACAGAATTATGCACTCCAAACAAACACAACAGATGACATACCCTGAAGACAAACTGGTAAAACAACACTTCGAAAACGTTCTGTACAAATATATGTAAACAATAGTGCCAGGTGCCTTAAAATCCTTGCCGCTTCTTCTCCTGGAATCTATTTTCTGATGTCTACCAGCTTCTTTTTTGATGCAATTGACAGTGCTTTTATGGTGTTAGCAAAACGATTGTAAAATCCCTGATTATGTCACTATACAGGTTTGCCAGTTGTCTCTATCCCAGCTTTATGACGCAAATATAACAAGCATTTAGCGTTAAGGAAATGTTCGCCAATTCAAACATAAAAGCTTACCTGTAATTTTTCGGCAAAAGCCAGTTTTAAGATTATGTAATGAGCCGCAGTACAAAGTACATGCGGAAAACAAGCCAAGACATTAATAAGGGATTACAGAAACTAATCAGCATGAACAATACTGAGTGGAGTGGCCTGTCTGTTATAGACACGCAAAGAGCATTCAGCATCTCTGTAATCCTGCAGATTCTGTCATGAACATTCATAAGAGATTTCATCAGGAAATCTACTTCTATTCTACATCTTAAAAAGGACTACTTTTGTTATTCTGTGAATTGGTTTCCTAAATGATAAATAACTATTCAGCCTCAGTGGAATGCTTGAAATATGTTTGTTGACACAGGTGTTATCATATTGAAGTGGGCTAGTACTCACCGGTATAGAATACTAGCAGTTCTGCCTTATTTTGTTTACATTATCTGGAATTTTTGCGTACAATTGCTTCTGTCCATCCTGTTACTCACAATGAACTAAGACTGTTAATCTTGTAAACCAAAGTTTTGACCATCAACATTATATATGGTGGATATTGTAGCTTATTAATGTCCATTCAGAAATGAAGGGGCTGTCTGAATGGTTAAACCACCAATCACACTTTGATTAATTTTACTGTATGTGATGTTTAGGGGTGGGTAATAAATTATGCATTAAGTCAAAGTGTCAGGAAATATTTGACTGTCCCCAACTAATATAAAATAAGTCTATTTATATTGTAAGTTGGATGTCAGTCAGTTCAGGAAGGTGGCTTACCGTATTGGCTTGCCTGGCCTCCTCAATGTAATGTGTTGTAATAATAACAGACACCTGTCCTCCTCTTACAATGTCCACCAGATGCTGCCATATCCTGCAGAAGTGGAGAGTTTGTTGCATGAGTGTGGTGCTTTCTGTAAAATAGTACTGTTATACCAGTGCAAAGGAAAAATTTGATATACTATATTTGGTCTGATATTAGGCATTCTGTACACATTTCTAACATGCAATGAATTGGAAAGTGGTACAAAACCACTCTTGGAGGACTTTTAACATGCACTAATACACAATGCATAGGCAATAGCATTCAATTGTTTTGCAAAGCCCCCCAAAATGGTTGCAGGCTTAAACAGTCTGTTGTGTAAGAGCACAGAATTTTAATACAAGAGGATTTCAGCAGGGTTCAGCAGGGTCTCGCCAGAGCAAAAAAGTAATTAGTCAATAAAACTACATAGAAAACATAAGTGCAAAAGTGTTTCTATGGGTGTCAACTATGCTAAACAACAACAATATTCTGGAGTGATAAAGCCACAGAGATCAACACAGAGATTGCAAATAAACAAACTAGGCCTATATATATCATCTGTGTATATCATCTGTACCACCCAGTAATTGCTGCATTTTATTAGACCTAGCAAGAATTTGATGCCGTCTTCTTACTGGTATGCACTCCTACCTCTCTTAGTAACTACTTTTTTACTTGCTCTTTATTGTCTCGTTCATGAATTACAAAAACACAAGCAGAAATTAGGATTGCCACTTCGAATTTACAGAATAAAGCTCTTTTCCTTGAAATGTTCTTTATGAGATGTGGTTGGAATATTGAGCCTATAGATCTCAGTATAATCTTTAACATGCCACGTACTCAGGATGAACTAGCTTGGAAAGACTAAAAAAAGGCATGCAAAAGTGGTCATTGAGCCAAGAAGATTTATTTATTATAATGAACATTTATGATGATATACAACGAAAAAGCGCCACATTGCTACATTTCTTGGCAACCACAAATAGCCTATCTTTAGGATTATAAACTTTATTACTTAACAGAAGAATTATGTTTTCATTTTTGGTGGGGGGGGGGGGGGTTTTTCTTCCCAATTTGGAATGCCAAGTTCCCAATGCGCTCTAGGTCCTCGTGGTGGCATAGTGATTCGCCTCAATCCGGGTGGCGGAGGACAAAATCTCAGTTGCCTCCGCATCTGAGACAGTCAATCCACGCATCTTATCATGTGGCTTGTTGAGCGCATTACTGCTGAGACCTAGCACGTGTGGAGGCTCTCGCTATTCTACGCGGCATCCATGCACAACTCACCACGCGCCCCACCGGGAGCGAGAACCACATTATAGAAACCACAAGGAGGTTAACCCAATGTGACTCTACCCACCCTAGCAACCGGGCCAATTGGTTGCTTAGGAAGCATGACTGGATTCACTCAGCACACACTGGATTCAAACTTGCGACTCCAGGTGTGGTAGTCAGCGTCTTTACTTGCTGAGCTACCCAGGCCCCCTATTTATTAATTCTTTATATTTCTTAATAATAAATCTAACCCTTTGAACATTGGTGTATTCTATCATAGTGATGTTGTCACTATTTTAAAACCACAATAAGCCAATTAATACACTGCTTTTTATTTTTACTACTTTTTGCTTTGCATTGTACTTACATTTTCACTAACGATCAATGTGATTCTGTTGTTTAATATCTAAAAACAGTGCTATTTTAGGAAGCACCTGAACAAGGATTGTAGGACCCATTGTTCTACAGCAGGTTCTAGAAGGTTTCAGTTTGTAGTAAAACAAAAGATACAGAGAAAGCCAGAAGAATGTTATGACACAGCTATGAACTTCAGCAGAAATGTCAGAGAGAGAGAGAGAGATAGAGATAGAGGAGTGGTGCAGGTTAAATCCTCTGTGTCATACTTTTAGAATGTAGAACAAGGTTGATACACATACACACACACATATGAAAAAAAAAAACAGACTGGTAGTGCCAGTAGTAGCAACAGTGGAGTAGAAGGTTACTGAGGGTGAAGGAAAAGAGAGTGGGAAGTGGCAGTGGAAGGTAGTGATGAATGAAAACTTTATAATGCATACTTGGCCCGTAGAACAGGGTCCACTCCTACAGTGGGCTCATCCAGGATCAGAAGTTGTGGGTTCTGAAGAAGAGCAGCTCCAAGAGAGACACGACGGCGCTGGCCTCCGCTGTATATAAAATGAATAAATACCTCTATAAATAACCTTCACACATACAGTAAATATGTAAATATTGAGCAGTTATCAACTGTCATAAAAAACCTACATGTTTAAATAGTTTTCTGTGGCCCTTGTTTAAAGCTAAGTGAGTAAATTAGGAACTACTAGCGGCATCAAATGGAATTGCAAAAATACTTCGACCATTTGTCATTGGTTGGACAAACAGATAGTCCCACCCCAAACTCACGCTATTGGTTGAGCCAATGTTGCTCTGTCGGGCTGGTTAGGTTTGCTTAAACAAACAGCAATGTTTTGATAGTGCCAACAGAGCCTCAGTGTTTACACTTTTCAGAGGAATATAAATGAATTTTCTGTAGTATTAAACTTGGATAGCAGAAAGTATAAAAAAACTTGTTGCAAATCTTCAATAAATTCTAAATGGTCTTCACTCAAAATCCAGACTTACAGTTAAGTTTATACATTCAATATCTGGCCTTGGAACTTTAGAAAATGCTTTTAAGTGCTAACAAATTGAATGGTAAATGTCATGACTCTTGACATCACAAACAACAAACAAAATTTAAATGAACTAATTCAACTAAGCATAATGCAGCCAACATTCAGACAAAAAGAAAAGCAAAAAGAATGAACCACAAGTATTATATCACAAGGTATCACAAGATCTGCCAAAGCTCCACCTTAACTATCCCAACCAGTCAAGGAGAAATTGACTTAATCACATGTGATTCTTTAAGGCCTTCAAGGCCATTGTCTTGCTTTATAGATGGATAAGCCCTGCCTAGAGCCAGCTCATCTTAGTGCTGTGAAAACAAAACCAGACAGACAACATCCAAAGGAAAACAGGACATGCGCTGCCTTCATGCACCAAACGTGTCATGCTTTACATTTCTCAGTCTTAGTGAAAGACAATCGCCTCTCCACTGCTGTGGCTGCCAATACACTACACAAGGCAAGTGATGAAGCTTCTCAAATATCCATAGTCTAAAACCTGATAATGACATTGCATGGAACATTGCAATGGAAGTGAATGGGGCCAACCATAAACATTAAAATTCACATGGTTTCAAAAGTACAAGCACAAGACGTAAACATTATATGTATTAACATGATTTTAGTGTGATAAAATTCAAACTCATGCTATCTGTGTAAAGTTATATCCATTATTACAACTTTGCGGTCATCATGATCATGCAACGCCGGTAAACCATGTAAGCGATTTTATTACACCAAAATCACGTTAACATGTTTAATGGTTACATCTTGTGGCTCTACGTTTAAAACACTGTGTATTTTAATGTTTTTAGACTGGACCCATTCATTTCCATTGGAAGTGCCTTACTTTAATCGCAATATTTGATTTTAATGTTAAATAAAGGACGAGTCAAAATTCATCAAAGTTATAATCGGCATTATGCTACAAATGCTTTCAATTGAGCTTAACTTGTATTGAACTCAGAACATTCCTTTAATGGCTGATAACAGATAAATCATACAAAGATAGTGACATTGTTTCATTACCAAAAATGTACGCTTATACATAGATAAATTGCACTAATATCTATAGCAAGAAAAAGGTGGCAGGTGTCACTTAGTTACATGCACAAGTTTTTTATATCCAACTCCTGTATTATTCAAGTTATCTGAAAACATAAATAGACTGTTTCTTCCAATTAGTGCACAAACAAACAGAAATGACAATGGGGAATTGTTTGCAAGGCACTACATCTTACAATATGACACCTGTGTCATAATTACAAATGTCAACAAATGGCCATTAAAAAAGTGTACTATTTCATAATCAGTGACTTCAGCAGACTTTAAACACAGTCAGCCTAATGTATCCATATCAAATCCATTGTGGTCACATGACCACTTGAACCCCATAAGGTCCCCAAAGAGGTAGCGTGAGAACTGTCAGAATGGATGCAGGGTTGTCCAAATGTTTTTCCATTCATGATGTCATTTGGCAAGCAGTAATGAGAATGTTGTTGTCAGAACAGTTAACAGATAACTGGGTCACATATGAAGCCTTGTTTTTTGTTATCCTTCCTCTCTTTCTCTCTTTCAGTCACACACACCACTTCTTTCTGTGTTCTATTTCCAAACCCTCTCACAAACCAGCAAATAGCTGAACTTGCAGAAAATAAACATGCAGGCTAAAAATGACCTGACTGCTGAGATTGATGAAGGCAAAGAGTACATGCTGTTCTACCTGAGATTTCTGACGAGGTTGTTTTTCTGTGGCAGGTCCAGAAAGTCAATGAGAAAATTCATCCTGGCTTCAGTTTCTTTGGATGAAAGTCCATGGATTCGACCGTAAAACCATAGTGTGTTGCTAATAGTAAACTCATTGTATAGGGCTATGTCCTGCAGACAGAATAGAGGAAAAAGAGAAAATGAAAAAAGAGGAATACATCAATCAGGAGGATTCACTTGTCAAAATAATCATAAACTGGTTTTGTGGGTAAACACCAGTCTCTCCTTATCTCTCACCTGTGGCATGTATCCCACCATCCGTCCTGGCACTTCATGTCCTGGGAATGCAGGTGGTTTTCCCAGCACTGTGATGTGACCACGAGAGATCTTCAGAGTTCCCACAATGCATTTTAACAGTGTGGTCTTCCCACAGCCACTTGGCCCTAGCAGCCCATAACTGAAGAGAGGAAACACACACACATGCACCAAAGCATCACATCCACTTAAACTGCTACAGTACCTTCTATATATTGAGCAATTCAAATCACAGATGTTACTTAGTGGGTAAACATTTAAAGTAAAGTTTCAAGCAACTATGCAAAAGCTGAAATACTGATGAAACGTAGAGTGATTCTGATCAGATGACTGTTAGGAGAACAACAAAAAAGGAAGTGAGAGATGTTTAAACAAAGCAAAAAAGGCTAATAACAGCAAAAGATTGTAAGGTGACCTCTGTATGACTTAATAGTTTCTTTAACTTTAGGCAATTTCATGTCCAAGGGATTGATTTTTGTTAAAACTAACAGATTTCAAATTTTCTTTTGATATATGATGGTTACATTAAAACTGACTTAGAAAACTTTTACCAGGCCTTCATCATTTATTTTTGGTACTTTTCAAATGCATTTTATGGATAGATCTTATTTGTACGTATTGTTGCTTGTCCCAAATCCATTACACTAATACAAGTAATTACATGTTTAAAACTATGATACTCTACACAATGAGTGAAATAAACAAACAACTCAATATTTATTTGGTAACTCTTTACAATAAGGTTCCATTTTTAAAAAAAATATTAGTACATGTTGAAATTAACATTAACTAATAATTAATAAATGCTTAATAAGTAGTGCACGACCGATATATCGGCCGGCCGTTATAATCGGCCGATATTAGCCTTTCACTGATATATCGGTATCGGCGTATATTTTACGGATATTTTGCGCCGATATGAAAACTTTTTTTTCAGAACATATTATGCAGAAAACAATGCTTTAGAATTGGTGTCATTATGTAGTTTGTCCAGCAGAGCAGCGCTCCGACTCCATTGTTTACAGAGCTGAACTGACGGTGGCTCTGCAGACAGGGCGGAGTTAAGCGGTGTCTGTAAGTTAACTAGTTTGTGAAATACATACTGGAAACTTAATGAACAATGACCCTGTCATTTTCCCTTTTCAATATAACTAATATAACATTAACCTTGTCCCTGACAACCATGTCACTCATGTCTGTTTGCTGTTAGCCAGCTATAGTTTGTCAGTGCAGTCAGTAATGTAGCAGATTGAAAGGTAAACATCAGAGCATTTTTTGCAGCTCAGTAGACAACAGTGCGGTGGTGGATTTTGTCTGTTGAGTGTTGATTTCATGCTATGTTGTAATGAAGTTGGTGAGACACAATGCTGGAAAGTTAAATAAACAACATCCCTCTTTTACTCTCCGTGACAACGAGCTTATAGCTAACTAGCTAACCACCTAGCTACTTTCATTAACTATGTTTCCATCCAAGGATTTTTTGCGAAAAAAGTTTTAGCGCATCAAAATAAAGATGATGGAAACGCAAATTATCGCTAAAATTTCACAAGTGTCAACATAATATTTTTCCGTTTAACTCTAGCGCATAAACTCTATGTCGATACATCAAATGTCGCGAAAAACTGTGTTAATCATGATGACAGTATACATCCATAAAAGCCAGTTTATTGTACGTGATTATGGATTGATCTGAACGGCATAAAGATCCGATCACTGCAAACATGAGCTTCCAGGAGTGCCAACACAAATATCTCAAATCATGCACATTGACAAGTGCACGGAGATCAAATTAATGGCCACTGTTTGCGATTAATTTAATCGCGGTAGACAGCCGTTTATTTATTAAAGTTGCTTTTCCACACCACTGAAAATAATAGACGGCAGTCACCTAATTAGCCCACAATACAAAAAAACATATTATTTCTGTGCACAAAGAGGTTTTAAATTACAAATAAATACACAATGCTAAGAGAAAAGCATCAGTGTGATTTTTTGAAACACTAACAGCCCAATTATAATAAATTACTGTTTAGCTTACTTTTGAAAAAATGCTGGCACAATTCCCTGTACTAAATTAAATCAATTTCCAAACGAAGAAAAGAATTCAATTTAAAAAAAATAATTACCAGACGATTTTTTTATTATTATTATTTTTAGACCTATATTTGCCTTTTCTTTACACAAACTTAAATTATTCGTCTACAGAACAGGGTACGGCTAAAGTCGGCTGAATTACATTTTCTACACTTCAAGACTATAAACTATCAGGACTATTTGTCCAATGCTGAGTTCACTTTCAGAAAACGAGCTTTTGAACATTTTAAAACTTTTAAATATTTTAAATCGAACCCTCTTTACCTCGGATCACATTTGCTGAGCTTCATCAGAAAATGTCAGTTGCATTATGATGCTAAAATTAATTTTAAATAACAAGTTCAGTTTGTTGTTAAAAGTTGCTGGACAAATATGCGGGACATAATGCAGTTGTGATGGTGATGCTTTAGATTAGATGATTGTTCAAGATAGCCTATTGAATATCAGGAATATATCATATGTAAACCCTGTTATTACACCGCATCAATGTTTCTTTAATAGCTGTGCACACAGCATATACACATTGATGGATGGTCCTTAAACTAAGACTGAAAGTTTCCCCCACTACTTGGTGCAGGTTTCCAGCTTGAACAGGGCCATGACAATTCGCTTTCGGGTCGGAACCAGTGGCAACCTGCGATAGGCGCAACATCAGGACCAATATTACAGTCCTACCAGAAGGGCAACTGCTCACTTTTGATTGCAATTCCTCATCTTCTGATTGCTTTTATTTGTGAAATTAAAATTACAGTAAGCTGTCTAATTTAAATGAATTGTCTCAATACTCTCCCCATTTTACCAAAACTTAGGAGGAAAAAAAAATTAGGGACATCTGGCAGGCGAATTCGCGATAAACACACATTTCTGTTTGGAAACGGGTTCAGGGCAGATTTATTTTGCGATAAACCAAAACTTATGCGACAACGTGTTTTTTGTTATGCGGCAGAAGACGGCAAATGTCGCAAAAAAAATGTTTAGGCATTTTCACTTTGTCGCTAACAAAATAGCGCGAAAATTGGATGGAAACTAGGTTATTGTTGTCAGCTGAGTGGAAGCTAATGAGTAAACATGTATTCACCAAACTGTTTTGTTCAGGATTCACAGTTTGGTACCTCCTTCAACCGAACAATTCCAGTCGTTGCATTTATAAAATGTAATATTAAGAAGTTTCCCCTGAACTTGTATACCAGAATACGGTGTAACACGGCTGCCGCTGTTTATCTCCACTCCGCAGTATTAATATAGTCAGCATTTGACTGATACTAAACAGTACTGATGTTTATTTAGCTATTTGTTTTATTTTTATTTATTCTTTATTTTCTCAGTGTTCATTTCTAGAATTTGTTGACAATGTATAATAATAATGTCAAATATTCTTTGATAAAAATATTTGTTTAAGAAAGCAGCCTTCAGAATATCTTTGCATAGTCATATCGGTGCAAAATCGGTGCACAATCCACATAGAAAAGGTCTGTTTTCATTCCAGCTCAAAAATTAAATATATCGGCTACCATATCGGTAATCGGTGAATTATCCCTCTCTAAAATCGGTATCGGTCTAAAAAATCCCATATCGGTCGGGCTCTATTAATAAGTATTGTTCATTGTAAGTCCATGCTAACTAATGTTATTAACTAATGTTAGCTCAGTGGTAAAATACGCTGGCTATCATCCCTGGAGTTCACTAGTTCACTAGTTCGAATCCCAGGGCATGCTGAGTGACTCCAGCCAGGTCTCCTAAGCAACCAAATTGGCCCGGTTGCTAGGGAGGGTAGAGTCACATGGGGTAACCTCCTCGTGGTCGCTATAATGTGGTTTGTTCTTGGTGGGGCGCATGGTGAATTGAGCGTGGTTGCTGCAGTGGATGGCGTGAAGCCTCCACACGCGCTATGTCTCCGTGGCAATGCGCTCAACAAGCCACGTGATAAGATGCGCGGGTTAACTGTCTCAGATGTGGAGGCAACTGGGATTCGTCCTCCGCCACCCGGACTGCACTGGCGAATCACTATGTGAACACGAGGACTTAGAGCGCATTGGGAATTGGGCATTCCAAATTGGGAGAAAAAGGGGAAAAAAATCCCCCCCACAAAAAAAGAAATGGAACCTTATTGTAAAGTGTTACCCTTAATTGCTTGAAAATTATTTTTTATAATATTTTTATTTATTTAGTACTGTCCCACACTTCCATCACATCACACAATTCTGCCCATAAAAATTATTTTTATTTTTAGTTTTTTTTTTTATTTCAAAAGTTAGTGCACTTGTTAACCAAGTCGACAAAGGTGTAAATGAAGAGCTTGAGATGAAAGAGGAGAGAAGTGATGCTTAAAGAAAACAAAGGAAATATCACTTGTGAGCAGAGTATTTTTATTGGCTGTCATTTCTAATAATTTTGCCAAATTATGCAAAACCTATGAAAATGTTATTTAATTGTGTGTATTTAGAATACAAGACAAAAGAATTGGCCATTTCATTTAGAAAACATTAAAAATGTCATTTTCAACACTGTCATTTTCAACACGTAATTCTATTAAACACAATACAGAATCTGAGATGCAGTTGAAGTGACACTGGTGGTAATTTCCATGAATCTCAGAAAAAAAATGACAACAAATAAATAAATCTCCTGCGATGCATGTACATACTGTGTTGAACATTGTTAGTAGACAAATTAAATAAACTACTGAAAGTGTAAAAAAGTTTTACCTGGATTTTACTTTCTAGAAATTCACAAAGCTGAAAGTGCCAGAAGTTGAACAAGTGCCCAGATACTTTTCAATGTACTAAAATGCAAAATGAGACTCCAAATGTGGCTCTAAACTCAACTCAAGACTTTTTAATCTCTCTCAGTCCAACCTCAGTCTTCTAGGCTGCTCACAATGTTTAGAATGTAATTTCAGGAAAGCAGCCAAGTTTTACAAACATAATCTGATCCACTTCTAGCTCAGACAGCCATCTAAATATGGGTCATTGCAACTAAATATGACTTTAGAAAAAGGAAACAAAGACATATGTGCAATATTTTGAACATTGCTCTGATTAGCCTTATCAGCACTGTTGAAGATTATAAACAGGTGATAACAGGACACAAAACTCAGATGTGGTGAAGTGAAGTGAACAGACAATGCCAAATTCGAGAAGTAAAAAGCGACAAGAGGAAATAACTGTTTATAAAATTAGCTGAAGCCATCTAATAACAGGAACATCAAGAAAGCTGCAGTAGTGATAACTGCCTAAAGCATCTCAACATCGCATCAGATGTTTGCACTAGAAGCCCAAGGGTCAGCTTTCATATTCTCCAGTCTCTAAGATCTCAAGGAAGAATTTTTTAGTTTTGCTATACTGGCCTAAGGGATGAGGTGACAGAGATACAATATGTACATGTACATGACATGTCACACAAATGTCAGGTCTACATTTGGGCATGTTTTAATGCTCAAAGTGAACATGCAAGAGTAATCTGAAGACATATTAGTAAACATATTAAGAGAGAAAGAGAGAGAGAGAAGGGGATAATACTGGACTCACATTTGGCCCTGAGGCAGTGTCAGGTTGAGACTGTTGAGGACTTTAAGTTTGCCAAATGAACGGCACACATCATGACAGTGGATTGCAGCACCGCAACTCCCTGCTTCCAAGTCAGCCTTCATAGTTTTGCTCTCAAAACTCTACAGAGAGAGAGGTAGAAATTTCAATTAGTTCAAAGTATTTTGACAACCAAATCAAACAGCAAGCTAACAACTTAAAAAAAAAATTTTTTTAAAAAAAGGATAGTTTACACAAAAATGAAAATTCTCTCATCATTTAATAATAAACAATGAAAAATGATGGTGAATTAATGAGGACAGATTTTTTTTTTTTTTTTTTTTTAAGGAACAACAACAACAACAACAAAAATATTAGAAAACAAAATCTTCACATCTGGTACAACAAAAACTCCATAGATCCTAAAAAGTGTCAATGGAAATGTCATTATTGTGTAACGGCTTGTCCCCTATATGCGACCGGACAACCCATTAAAAACGTATATTGTTAATCAGACACAAAAATGATGCCTCCTCATTTATGACCCATGTATTGGTTTCTAAGCAACAGCATGGATTCTGTAACTTTGAGTATGCAATTTCCCAAGGCAGAAACTGGGTCATCAGCACAGTAATCTCTCCCATCTTCTATTTCTTTTAACAGAATCTCTGCACACTCTGCAAAAATAATCAAGATCTCTAATTCCTGTTTACAAGCTGTCCTGCATGAATGTAGACTGAAATCTGAGCCCATTATAGCAATAATCAAGCATTAAACATTTTAATCAAGGAATTGCTCATTGATTTATGCCACAGTTTAGATTGCTCTGTGTTTATGAGGTGACTGTGTGAAAAGAAAACTGTCTATACATGAACCGTTCATATGCAGACAACGTGAGAATCAGCTGACAATTTCGTAGCAACACAGTAATTTTAAGCAGCTGAACTGGTTTGGTTTTCAATTTCTTAATTGTGTTAGAGGAAGCGCCTCCTTTTTCATATAACCTCCAGGAGCTACAACTCTCACTTGGAATATGCACTCATCAATAGCTAAAAGTGAATTTCGGCATATACTTAAAAATATTTTATTATAGACATACTACAGCGTACAAAGTAGCAATTAATCTAATCAGAAATAAGTTATCGCAATGAAAGTTCGAATTCACAATGCACAGCCGTTTAAGAATTTCAAATATATCTATACTAAAGCTAATAAGAAAAAGAGGATTTTATACCAAGGCGGCTTCACAATATTTGAAGAAAAATCACGTCGAGTAGATGAACAGTCCAGCTGTCCGTGCTCTTATCAGTCGCCGCGTTATCTCATGACAGGTGCAGCGATGCGCAGCGCCACGGAAGCCGCGCGTGTTCTTTCATTCCTTCGTAGGATTTCCGACAAGTCTCGCCTCCCTCCTCCTAAGAACCAATCCGGTTCGGACATACAAGCAGTCTGTGATTGGACAGTTGAGAAATCCTTCATAGAACCAAAGCAATCATGGCAAACGGTGTAACGAAAAAGGGCGGGATTTGTGGGAATACAGGTGGAACAAGGGATCGTTCGCACCGAATATATATTAACTATATTTATATATAAATATATAAAAGACGCAACGCCACGAGCAGAAGGCAGGTGTCTCGAGACACGTTTGTTAAAAGAACAGTTCGTCTTAAATTTGGTTGTGTCTCATTTGGAAGGCGGCGTCCTCCTGAGGTCGCATTTGTTGGCCGCATACATCATCGAGGATGTCTCGTTTCAGAAAAGCGAGTAGGACACTTCGAAAGCAGCCTTTGAATGCGACCTTCTCTCACGGGAATTCGGAGGATGCATGAGGCGTATCCTTCGTGGGCACTCACAACCCACAATTCTTTGCTTCAACGGAAATGTCTAAAAAAATAAATAAAAATAACGCCAGTTTGCCCGTAAATATGATGTTCAAACGCAAGTCATGTTAATTCCCAAGTTGAATTACCTCAGTAGATGGGTGCAGAGTATATAATATGTATTATTATATTAATATATAATAACACATATTATATACTCTGCATCCAAAATAGGGAATTTGTTCCCTTCTCACTCGAAGCGCTCGCGCTTGTTAAAGAGTGGCGTGCTGTCATAGCAACCATGATACATTCCGTTTCCGTTTGTCCTACGAAGGCCGTCTAGTTTAAACGAGATCTGTTTAAAGGAGGACGCTCGATATACTGCAGCCTTCAAAGGACGCGTCCTACCTAGCATGCAGCCTTCAAAACGAGACACAGCCTTCTGAACGAGACGCTGAAAAACAGCGAGACGCGTCTTGCGCAGTGGACAAACAGCGCGGAAGGACGCCAAAACGAGTTCAGTGTGAACGGCCCCTCATTACTCTGGCTGCATCGTCTGCGTCAACATGGCACAGAGGTCCCTTATTTAGTCTTTTCGCGCAGGCTCTGTCTGCTAATATGATGCAAGTATAAAGACAGAATAGCAATAACTCACTCTCTCTTCCATCTCCGTTCTCTCGTTAAGAGCTTCCTCGATTCCGTTACCGGGCATGATCACCGTGCCGGCGAGATGCTGCGCTCGGTTCAGTGCGCGTAGATGAGTCAGTTAACCCATTCATCACCAGATCAGAGTTTGTGAGTCAGACGCTGTGAGTCTAGGTCGTCACCCTCTGAGAAAGCAAATTATGTTTGCATGAAGCAGGGATGCAAACAACATATTATGCAAGAGTGTGGAAGGTTATAATATATAAAGTGCCATCTGCAAGTCATTTCCCAGATAGCAAGAACCTTTGGGCCAAATGTGGAAGTTAGCCATCATATCTGGCTAAACACATGTGGGCCAAACTTTCACCATATTTGTTTTGCCAAAGCTTCAGAATTGGAGGGAATTTTCTTTTGGGTCACAACTGGCATTGAGGTATATGGCCCAGATGACAACACATAGCTGAGAGCCATGTGTGGATTGGCTATGTCAAGCCATAGAAAATGTTAACTTGTGGTTGACATTTGGTTTATGCTTGGAAAAACACATGTAGGCAGGTGTGGGAGTCCACACCTAAGCCTGTTCAACAATGCCTTTGGTTGGTCTCGTTGTAGCATCTTCTTTCAATTTCTATTGGTGGATTAGTGAAACTGTCACTGCAGCAGCAACTTAAATACTGGACCATGGCCATTTGTCCTGTTCTTTTCTCTCCTAACAACTGCCGTATCCTTACACACCCTTAAGTAGCTTCAGGTAAAGTTTTGACATTTTAAAATCCTTTTACTGATATAGGCCTATTCAGACAATTAAAAAAAGAAAATTATCGATTTTTTTTTTAAGTGTTAGGTGTAAATGATGTGTGTAGTGTTTTTAGGTTATACATTTTTTTTGAAATATGCAGTTATATTAATCTCCTAAATAATGTCTGATATGTGTCTGATATGTGACTAATTCTATCTAATTCTATCCAAGTTGTCTTTTTCTAATTCACTTTCTGAGCTGGGCCACATCCCAGCTATTTATTTGGGCCAAAACTGTGCCAAAGGAAATTTGCTGACTGTGTTATAATGAGCAGGATAGCTTCATTAATATTTAAAAAATATTGGATCTCACCTAGGGAACCATGAAAGCCAGAACTGGTGCTAGGTGCCATGTTGGCCAATACATCATAAAGTAATTTTATTTCCAGTTTTCAGATGTTATTACTCGACCACTGTAACCAACTGGTGGTGGATCACTGTATTCACCACATCGCCTTGCTCAACTCTGTGGCATCTCCAATGGTCACTGCCACTCATGCCACCAGAAATCATAAGTCTCATTGAAAATAACAATGAGAGACAGCAGTCTGATGTAGAATCCAATCCAAGAATCTTTTCTCCTCCATAGTGCCTCATTCAGACAGCAGTGATTAGTGTATCTGTGTACCAATCTAGGTCGTCTCCCTCTAAGAGAGCAAATAACGTGTTTGCATGAAGCAGGGATGAACACAACATAATATGTCTAAGGGTGAAAGGAATGTTATAAAATATCAAATGCAAGTCATATATAACAAGTGTGAGCAATGTCCTATTATTTGTGTCTATTTATACTCCTACCTTGTTTTACATTCTGGGTCTCACTGTAATGTTCTGTGTGTACGTGTTTCTCCTATCACCAAAAAAAATTCCTTGTGTACGTGAGAACACTAGGCAGTAAAGCTCATTCTGATTCTGGCATTCAAAACAGAAAGAATAACATAACTTTAGTCTAACGTTTTATTCTTGATCAATTTTAAAATACTCTTTACAAAGGAAGAAAAAGATATGATCACACAGGCAAACCTCATTATAGTCTCTTCCACAGGAACAGTACAAACCATGCCCATCTTTTCATTAAAAGTATGGGCCGATAGCATTATTGTCATCTTCATATTATACCCATTTAATCTATATATTGTGGAAAGATCCTCAAAAATTACACAGTGAAATGACATAATAACAGCTCAAACAACCACAACAGAACTAAATGCACACCATACAAAATGCAGACTTGCAGAAAGAGTCACTTCCCTAATTAACAGTAACAAAATTAAAAGACAGTCTAATATTTTTTCATGTGTGTTCGTCAGTTGTACGAAAACCAAATAAATAAATAAAAACTACTGGCAGTGAAAGGAAATTATTGTTATATGATATTCATGTATTTTAATGAATTAGATGTACAACAGTCTAAACAAAAAGTTAAACCAATGAAAGAAATCTTTAAGAGAGTATAGGCGTGTCTTTCCAGTTTATTCTAATTTAAAACAAATAAATCTTTGAACTGAATGACATTTAAAAACACTGATAAATAAAAAAATCACAAATTATAATACAGTATATACTGTACTGTAGAAAGCAAGGGTCAGTATTCATCTACAGGCTGTCTGGTTTCAAGTAGTAAAATGTGCAATTCTGCATTTCACTTTTCACAAACAGCCATCAACATTTAACTCACAAACAAATAAGTTATGTTCGGATAAAAGAGGTGAATATGCTGTTCTAAATACTGCATGTACTAGAGCTGGTGTTGGATGGTGCGTCTCTTTACTGCTGAAAAAAATTCAGCATTTTATTTTTTCACACATAGCAGGGCAATTCAAACAGTTTACAAAATCAACACCAGCAGCCAGGACTGTTATAGTTAATAATAGTTTATCATTTTTTTTAAATAATAATTTATAAATTATATAAAAGGCAGCTTTTAAAGATTACTTTTTATATGAAATTTGATTGTTTGGAGGAAACCATGAAGAGAAGCTGGAGCTGCTGCTAGTAAACAGAATAAATTATGATGTCATAATGACTGACAGAACAGCAGTGTTTAAGGCTGATTGGCTGGTGGTTGTGTTTGGTTATGTGTGATTGGCTGCTGGAGTTAGGATGGAGGGGAACATTAGGACCCTGCCCTGCATGAAGGACAGATCAGGGAGAAGAGAGATAACCTTTTCTGCTTCTTCACTTAACTTTTCATCTTTTCCATCTGGCTTCCTGTCAAACACACAAAAAGAAAAATGAGCAGCTTTTCACAAAGGCAGTATTAACAGCAGCGTAATAACGGCCTAATTAAACTTCTATAAAATAATGCAACACATAATGGAAGACCAGAGGAATCAAAGTCAGGCTTTCTTTCTATGTAACTTTAAAATAATATTCCGGCATATTCAACAGCATTTGTGGCATAATATTGATTACCACAAAAAAATTATTTTGAATAGTCCCTCCTTTAAAAAAAAAAAGCTAAAAATGATGTTACTCTAGCTACGTTTCCATCCATGTGTGAATTTAATTTATGCGAAAAACCATAATTTCACAAAAACAATGTGCGGCTAAAGCCGCATTTCCATCACGTGCTTAAAAAGAACAAAATTGTCACATCTGGGGAAATTGTAGCCACTGTAACTCTTTTATTAATAAAATACTTGCAGTTTATAACAACGCAGACAGAACACTGTAAAGAACTTGTCTGATGTCTGGGAGCGGCAGCGCTTCACAGTTCTGGGAGCACTATGTGTATGTGTTCCTCCATCCTTATGACTTTGCTGTGAGGATCTACTGTATAAGATATTTTTTAAAAGTGTTGATAAACCTGCTCTTCGGCACAGTTCAAGTTTGTATTCGACTTATTTTTCTCTGCAGACTCTACACACGCTTTGGAATTTCTAGACACCTTTGATTTCAGGATGACCAGAGCAAAATTTCAGATGCGATGATTGCTCCGCTTGTTAGTCCAGTCACATCATTAATTTTTTTATGCACAACTTGTATCCCAAATAAATTAAATGGGAGCTTATTCTGTAAATGTGTTTCCATCATAGTTGTAAATTTCTTCTTATCGGATAAAAAAAATGTATCAACCTCAAGTGAGTATATAAGTTTTTGATGCACATTTTGGAGATTTATTTTTTCGCATCTTGGTGTTTCCATCAGCGTTTTGTATTTGCAATATCCTAAAATGTCCATAAAAATACATGGATGAAAAACAGCTAATGAGGAACTTACAATGAAAGTGAATGGGGCCAATGTTTGGAGGGTTTAAAGGCAGAAATGTGAAGCTTTTAATCTTAAAAAAGCACTAACATGAATTTTTCTGTTAAAACTTGTGCATTATTTGAGCTGTGAAGTTGTTTAAATCATTGTTTTACGGTCAGTTTAGGGTTGTAGGTTTACAGCAGTATGTCACCATGGCAACAAAGTTACCATGTAAAAGTAGTACTAAGTAAAATTGGAAATAACTTTACACAAAAAAGGATAGCAAGCGATTTCATCACACTTTTTCTTTTTTAAGTCTTGTGGCTATACTTTTGAAACATGAATATTGTAACATTTATGGATTGGCCCCATTCAATTCAATTGAAGTGCCACACTGTAAGTATAAAGAAAAGGAGTGACATTAATCAAAATCAACTATTGTGGTAATCAACATCATGCCACAAATGCTGTAGATTGATCTTAACTTGTATTGAACCTGGAATATTTCTTAAATTACACTACACCAATCTGGTGCTCTGAAAAATTGTGCTGATCTATCAATTCCTGCAAATACCCCAGAAATGTAACCAGGGTCATTTCCTGGAAAGCACATGTCTGAACAGCTATATATTCAGTCCCTGGCTACAAATGTCAGACAGATAATTGTAGATTAAAACAAGATTGAAAGACTTTTTTACTCTCACCAAGCTTCCTCTCAAAAATCAAAAGACACAACACAAGAAAATCATGGAAACACTCCATCTACTGGGCAAAATGACACTTGCACAACAGTAAAGTAGACCACATGATAATGTGTCAAGACATTAAGTGTATGTATTCATGCAGGCATATTTCTAACCTGGCTGTTGTTCTGGTTTTCTCCATCAATTCCATTAGTTTTGTAAATGCATCTGCACCGCTTTGACCAGTGGTGTTGGTCTCTATTTTAGCTGTAGTCAGTTCATACAACTCTGGATCAACACCTACATAAACACAAAAAAACTTTAAAACAATGTACAGGACACACACACACACACACACACACACACACACACACACACACACAGAAACAGAAACATGCATGCAAACAGACACACAATAATCCTTCCATTTTCAGTCAAAACAGCAATTTTAATGAGAAAAACTTGATATTTTGCTTCAACCGCTTCATACTTTAATTGCATCATAGTGACAGTAAAGACTGCAAATAAACCATGGAAAAAGGATCTCAGAAGCACTGTAGAAAACTTGTGTTTAAAGAACATGGAAGACTGTCACTTGTCTGACCTAAATATAATTTCCCAGACAAAGAAAGGCAAATCACTATCAACAGAAGAAAGGAAGAAAAACAGAGATACTCACAGAGCCAATCCAGAGAGGAGAAATGAGGGACAGAGCGTCATACTAAGAAGGAAATCTAATATGACAGCTTCCTTTAAAAGACATCGGTTTTGAAATCACAAACAGAATGAAAAAGGCAGGAAAGAAGATTTCACAGCAAGCCAGCTACTTCAAAGCAGAACTGATTCTGTTCTGTTCAAACCTGGTAGTGAAGTGTCATTTTCACTATCTGAGTTACAATCATCCACAGGCCCAAAATAGTCCAAATTTAGCTCTGAGATTCCACCATCTTGCTCCTCACATGAGAGTCATAGCAATGACAGCAGGACAGTGAGAGTTAGTGTGTTGTTAATACTTGAAGCATTTCAAACCCATGATATATTAACAGTATTATATACAAATGTAATAGTAGTCTATGTAAAAGAAGTTAAAATAGTATGTAAAGGAAGAGACAGATTCCACAGATATGAAGAAACTAAGTACCAAAGGCAGTGTCGCCATGTCCGCTTATTATAAACAACTTATTTTCCAGAATGTATTTGGGTTTGGTAGTCCTTGGCCATTGACCACTAACAGCAGTCAAATATTATTATTTTGAAAATTTCATTATTATTTGCCATTTTTATTATATACTTTGGCGAGGCAAGTCGCTTATTTTGGGCTAGTTACATCAGATAAGGTTGCTTGTTTTTCTAGCGAGATCTGGCAATACTGACCAGGAGCAACATGTTAGGCAAAGAGAATAAGAGAGAAGAGCTAAAGTGAAGTGATAGTGAAGAGCTATAGACATATTGCAGTACATCATTTGTTTTAAAATTTTTATTCTTTTGGATTTCCTTCCATTTTCTCCCCAGTTTGGCAAGCCCGATTCCCAATGCGCACTAGGTCCTCTTGGTAGCGTAGTGACTCGCTTCAATCCGGGTGGCGGAGGACGAATCTCAGTTGCTATTCTCTGCGGCATCCACACACAACTCACCACGCACCCCACCGAGAGCGAGAACCACATTATAGCAACCATAAGGAGGTTAACCCAACGTGACTCTACCCACCCTATCAACCGGGCCAATTGGTTGCTTAGGAAGCCTGACTGGAGTCACTCAGCATGCCTCGGTGTGGTAGTCAGCATCTTTACTACCCAGGCCCCAGTACATAATTTTATTTAGCAGATTTATGATGTATATTTATCAAAAGAAATTAAATGTGGTGTGATACAACAACAAAAATGTATTTAATGTCAACAATTTTGGTAAAGATCAAGCAAAAGCAGTAGATCACAGTTTGCGAAAGGTTGTTAAAAGCACATTAACGAAGATTTGACTGCAAGTCACAGTGAGTTCAGATACAGGAAGGAGACACTTATTTGTTTTTATCAGATGGAAAAACAGAATATGAACATAAAGACAAGGAAACATAGTGTTTTACATTTACATGGACTGCTGAACCGAAATTTCCACCAAACTCAAACTTCACGTTCAAAATAGTATCTCGGCGTGTGTTGTAGCATGTTTACGTAAATCTTTAAAAGAATTGTTGGTGTTCACCCTTCAAACAAGACAAGGCAAGCTGTACAATGGCTTCAAATTAGCAACAGCAGTAAGGTCAGCTATTCCAAAAAAGATTAGCAATATATTTTTCAGTCAAACCTGAGACAGTAGCTGGTGCGTAAGGACTAATTTGGTTGTATTTTTGACAACACAACTGAGGAAATATGTGATAATGGGTAGAGAGTCTTGCATATCTTGACAAGGTGATTAATCACTGTTAAAACTGTTACTTATCATTTGAGGTAGTACATTTCAGCCTCTGTGTGTGTTTATGAGCGTAGAAAGCATGCTGCTGATGGCCTGGAATTTCATAGTGCATTTGCAGAAACAAGAGGAGGAACAGGCAAGAGAGAATAGGGTACAAACATATAAAAGGGAAACAGAGATTAATATTTCTCTAAGTAGTGTTTCAGTACCATTTTCCACCAAAATGGTGCTGGTTCTTGTGCCAGAGCCAGAAAATTTAATTTGATTTATTGTGTCTTTAAGCTATTACAAGTTGCTCTTGATGGTACAGTCAAGTACAAATACTATTTATAGCAATCAGTTTACATACAGTATGATTTTGTAAATAAAATATTTTTTAGACGGCCGGGAAATAAAGTGGCCAGAGCTGCTGTACAATGAAACACACCGAATGTCCATCTGACGCATGTCATATTAGGGCTGAAACGGTTAGTTGACGTTATCGACAACGTTGACAATAAAAAATTGTCAGCAAACATTTTCGTTGTGGAATAGTTGTTTGATCTTAACGTAACATGAAATCACATTAAACTCTAATGATTGCACACAAGAGCAGCACTGCAGCTCGCGCCTGACTGAGGAGAGGAAGAAAACACATCTCACAGTCCAGACGCACTCTAAACTTTCCAAACAGCTTCAGGTGATGTAGATCGCAAAGTATGAAGGAATTATAATGCAAAAATACAAAATAAGTAAATATAGAAGCACTCTTGTTGTGGAATAAGCAGAGCCGGAGCTCTTTAAAGGAAACACCTCGGCGTTACATCTTTAATGCAGTTCTTTTTAATGGCTTATAGCTTTATTAAAGTTCAAATAATAAGGAAACTGGCATTTCTCTGTGCGGTCAGCGCCTCTTCTATGAGTTGTGCGAAGTGTCCCGATCTAAGGGGAGAGATTGAAACTGCATCCGGCTGATACACACTCTGTTGCGGGGACGCTCAACCCTCGAGTGCGCGTGCTTAATGCAGCTAGATTATAACGTAATGGCAACTTACTAAATCATAATATATGTCACTGTGCATTTCTTATCGTGAAGAAAATTGGCAAAACGCCAGTGTTGGTGGAAAAGGGGCTTGGGAGGAAAGAGAGAGAGAGAGAGAGAGAAAGAGAAGAGAAATGTCCATTTCCCAAATCGCTTCAACTGTCTCCTGTCTTGTGGTTCAAAAGCATCTCTCAACAAGATTTGGATGGCTATTACTCAAATTGTCCTGTTAATAGTAGTTCAGTCTTTAAATAAAAACAAAAACCATTTGCAATATCTGTGAATTGTGAATGGAACAGAAAGTTAGAAAGACGGAGAGAAGATAGGAGTGATGGTGATAGAGGACAGAAGTGCTCGGGCAGGGTGATGAGAAGTATCAGGAGTAGGATTTCTGCCGTGAGTGGCGAGTGGTTTTATCTTGAGCTCTAGAGAAGGAGGAACGGCGAACAGACATACCGTCAATACTAACAGCCAAAGAGGGTGCCACCTGCAATACATGAGCATCAACACACAACCAGTTTAGCAAGCTTTTCAACTAGTTTACTGAATGTCCAAGAAACAGAGAAAATATAAAGAATGGTAAACGATGCACATGGCACTTTCCAATATTAGCTCCAGGAGTAGGTTGCATATCTTTAGGTCAAACTATATATCCAGATGTATATGTGCTGTCCTCACCTGAGTGTATAGTATATTTCCATTCTCCACAGGAGTAGAAGGGGAAAGTGCAGGAGAGGCTGGAGATTTTGAGGACTCTTTGGTGGGCTCCAGCATTCCCTGAGAAGAAGGGAGAGATAAAGAGAGAGAGGGTTAAAATCAGCACAAAAGACTGCATGTTGTTGGCTTCAGGATTTCACTCACCAGTCCAGCAGCAAACATAGGCACGATCACTGGCTGCTTCTTCTCACCAGTGAGCAACTAATGAAAAGACATGGAGAGGAAAAAAAAAAAATAAAAAAATTATATGTGTGCACGTGTGTGTGTGTGTGTGTGCGTGTGTGTGTAATATATATATATATATATACAGCTCTCAGAAAAATTAAGAGACCACTGAAAAATTATCAGTTTCTCTGGATTTACTATTTATAGGTATGTGTTTGAGTAAAATTAACATTTTTGTTTAAATCTATAAAGTAATGACAAAATTTCTCCCAAATTCCAGATAAAAATATTGTAATTTAGAGCATTTATTTGCAGAAAATGACAACTGGTCAAAATAACAAAAAAAAAAAAAAAAATGCAGTGTTTTCAGACCTCGAATAATGCAAAGAAAACATGTTCATTTTTATTTTTAAACAACACAATACTAATGTTTTAACTTAGGAAGTGTTCAGAAATCAATATTTGGTGGAATAACCCTGATTTTCAATCACAGCTTTCATGTGTCTTGGCATGCTCTCTATCAGTCTTTCACAGTGCAGTCTTGCACATGACTTTATGCAATTCCTGGCGCAAAAATTCAAGCAGCTCGGCTTTGTTTGATGGCTTGTGGCCATCCATCTTCCTCTTGATCACATTCCAGAGGTTTTCAATGGGGTTCAGGTCTGGAGATTGGGCTGGCAATGATAGGGTCTTGATCTGATGGTCCTCCATCCACACATAGATTGACCTGGCTGTGTGGAATGGAGCATTGTCCTGCTGGAAAAACCAATCCTCAGAGTTGGGGAACATTGTCAGAGCCGAAGGAAGCAAGTTTTCTTCCAGGATAACCTTGTACGTGGCTTGATTCATGCGTCCTTCTCAAAGACGAATCTGCTCGATTCCAGCCTTGCTGAAGCACCCCCAGATCATCACCAATACTCCAACAAATTTCACAGTGGGTGCGAGACACTGTGGCTTGAAGGCCTCTCTAGGTCTCCGTCTAACCATTAGATGACAAGGTGGAGGATCGGTGATGATCTGCGGGTGCTTCAGCAAGGCTGGAATCGTCAGTGTATATATTTATACACACACGCACACGCACACGCACACACACACACACACACACACTCACACATATATGATTTCTGTAATCTATGTACCAGGGTCAGAAATTAAGGATGGCTTGGGGCAAAAATGCCACCAAATATAACAAATAATTCCCCAAACTTCAAAAAGTGGGGGCAAAAAAAGTCCCTCATAACATCTGATATAGTTTTTAATATTCTATTATAGTCTTAGTTATAGCCTACATATTATGGAATAAAATATGAATTAGCCTAATGTTGATTTAATTCTTAGGATAAGAGGTAATCAATTCTCAATCTTTAGAATTTTGTTTTAAATTAATCAATTTAAATGACATAAACAGATTAAGTTTTAGACTTAGATTTAGCATTTAGACTTAGAATTTAGATTTAGTTTGTTTTAAGTGGTTATAAAAAAAAATATGTCCTCATAAAGGTAAAAAATCTAGAGTAAATACTACCCCTTAATGTGAAAATTAATTTCTGACACTGCTATGTACTGTATCAGTAATTTACTTTACAGGAACTCACAATATTCCTGATTCCTAGGCAATCCAGCAGGAGTCTGTTGCTATGGGAACCTGCCCATTTGAACTTGAGGCCATGTGTGCCGTGAATATCCTGAACGTGGAGCCATATGGCTAATGCATTCCTGTAGGAACAGAAAAGACCCCTCAGACTTTTCTCTGAAACTCAAACACAGAATATATGGAAACACCTTCAATGGTGCTCTTACTGCCAATATCAGCAGAGAGCAGAATAGTCTTTGGTTCGAAACTGAATTCTATCTGGTTGGGAGGGGGAAATGATCTTAAAACCTTATAAAATGTCAAATCTTTTATCCAGAAGAGTTTTGATTATATAAAAGTCAATATAATCATTTAAGAGCACAAGATTTTTAGATCCTTTCCAAAAGGTCACTTGCTGTCATTAATCTGGTGCCACACATTTACAGTAGCACATGCAGAAACAATCTTAAATCCAAGCCTTGCTCTGCATGTGATGTTTTAAGTGGTGCACACTGCTAAATAAACCCTGCATTTCATGCATCAGTCAGTCTGCGTCTGTCTAGAGGCAGAGTCCTAAAAAGACTTCACTCAGTGACACACTCAACTCTGAGAAAACAAACATAGATGAAGTGAAGATAACAGTAGTATCTCCTTTGATTCATTTATCATCTTTGTCTCATCCACTGTCCACTCCACAGCTCTTACCCCAGGGCAAAAGAGCTGCTCGGGTCCCTTAGCTCCTGAGCATCCTGAGCCTGCAGGGCTGCCTTGAGGGTCAACACCTCTGTGACCCCACTAACCTCAGGACTGACATCTGAAGGGAAGGTGGATCTGAAGAGATGCTGAAATGTACAGCTGAACTCAGTCTATGAGAGATGGGCAACACAAGATGACATGTATTGCTTTTTTCTGTTTCCTTATGAACCCATATTAACATATCTCTTTTTTCTTCTTCTTTGCAACACACATTGAGATAAAATAAGTCATTTAGAACTGCAGTTCAAGACTAACTTGTCAAACCTCACTCTCATCCCTCTCTCTTTCTGCTTTTCTCAGTCTCATTCTTTCTGTTCTCTCATTGAACTGTTGTGTTAATTTCTTGTGTTATCCAAAGTTGTCTGAAAAAAACACATGCTTTAAATGAATAATCCAGTATAATATAAATATAAATTAAGCTCAACTATTTTAAGCATATGTGTTGATTAAAACAAAACATTATTTTGACTTGTCCCTCCTTTTCCTAAACAAAAAAAAAAACAAAAATCTGGATTACAGTGAGGCACTTACAATGTAAGTGAAGGGGGCCCATTTTTGAAGGGTTTGAAAGGCCGAAATGTGAATCTAATAATTTTATTAAAGCACTAACATTAATTCTTCTGTTAAAACTTGTGTATTATTTGAGCTGTAAAGTTGTTTAAATTGTTGCTTTTACAGTCGTTTTAGGGTGTTCTGCGTTACATTGGCATGGCAACGAAGTTGTAAAATTGGGAATAACTCTACACACAATACATAGAAAAGTAAGCGATTTTCATCCCTCTAAAATCATGTTAACATTCATATTGTTTACGTCCTACGGCAATACCTTTGAAACGGCGAGTATTTTAATGTTTACGGATTTGTCCAATTCACTTCCATTGTAAGTGCCTCACTACAACTCTTTTTTGTTCTGTTTTGATTATTGTTCATTTTAAAGAAAAGGAGGGACGAGTCAAAATAATTTTTTGTTGTAATCAACACATATACCGTCAATTGAGCTTAACTTGTATTGAACTCGTAATATTCCTTTAACAACACACTTTGATTAACACACACAAACAAACACAGAGGTTATGAGGTATTAGGGATGTCCTGTTTCATCACATTTCTTAGAATTCAAAAGGACACTATTAACTACAGTATTTGAGTACCTGACACTATATAATTTTGGGACGTTGGGATGCAGTGTGACAAGCTAAACTCCATCTAAAACTATTTTAAACAGCATTTTGCTAACACGTCTATTATTATGCATGCCGTTTTTATGACAATATTAACTGAGACTACATGGAATATTTGTACTTGTATAAATTCTTGAAACACCTCAAAAGTTATTTTAATTTAAAATGAACCAATGACGGCAAAATGGTGATTGAAATGAAAAATAAAAAATAAAAATAAAATGGTGACCAGTCACAGCACCTAGAAAATACACTTCATATACATGAATATACTGTAAATGTATAAATACATTTTAACCTAAAGTCTTGATATTGTAAAATATATATATATATATATATATATATATATATACACACATATATATATACACACACACACACACCATCCAGTAATCCATATAAGTAATCCATAATGAAAAACAAGTGGATTAACATCTAAAACAACTCACAGTCTCTTTGTCCATCCTGCTTCTCTGGAGGTTGTCACTAGAGAGCACTGCTGAAGTCATATAATCTTGTACCGCTTTACCCACAAAAGTAGTCTGTTCCTCCCCAAATGCTGCCCATGAATCCTGACTCTCTTCTATGCCTTCACGTTGTCCAAACGAAGCCCAGTTCTCTTCCTCTCCGACCGCCACACCTCCAAACGGAACCGAGCTAAAGTCAGCAAAACTATCGCTAGGCGGCAACTCTGAACAGAAACCGCCTTCGTCGCCTGCACTGTCTGCAGACTTCTCCTCTTCCTCAGCTGGCTCATATTCCTCCTTGAAGTCTTTCAGGGTGTCCGTGTCACCAAATTCATCATCGGAGGAGCAGCGTGACATTGCCGTGACAAAATCAGCAAATCTTTCCTGGGTTAGAGATTCAGTCTGGCTGAAGTCTGCAAAACCCTGAGTTACATCTCTGAAATCCCCAAAGTCCTCTTCGGCTGTGCGGTCTGTTGGTGTCTCATTAAAGGCCTTAATGTCCTCATTTACCTCCACATCTGAGGATCCATGAATTTCCCTTGTGTCTCTGCTCAGCTGTGTGTCAGAGGTTATATCCATGTCTATTGTGGGGGCTGTCGCTGCCTTGGAAACACCCGTGACACTACAAATAACAAAGTCCTCACTTGAGGAGCCAGCAGCACCTGGAAGTCCCTTATCTTCTGTTCCCTTGTTCTCCTTATGTTCCTGCATACCTTCAGCCTCCTGTACATCTTTACATGGACTAAATGACTGGGAGTCATCACTTAACTCCATTCCCACTCCCATCTCTACAGGTTCAGATTCTTCTTTAGGAGATGAGTTACTGTTAGAGTCTTGCAGGTTGTCTGTTTGGTTAATTTCCTGTGTTCCATCTAACCCATCATCCAGTCCAGAGTTGTTTCTGTTCTCCGTACTTTTTAAGAAGGTGCGCTTAACTTTCTCCTGCTCTGAATGGCCATTACTGAGGTTGTGTCCATCACCTGTGCCATCTAAATTCCGGCCTGTGCTGCTGTGGAATTCAGAGAGCTCCTTCTGTGGGTCAGAGTATGTTACACCATTCGTCAGAATCTCCAATGATTCTTTCTTTATATTCTCAGTGCAACTGTGCACCTCAGTCTCACCTTCTGATGTTTCTAGGTTTGATACCACACAAGGCCGGTGTGCTTCCTCTGATATTTTTCTCTCGTTGGCCCATCTGTTCTTCTCAGATAGAGTGAGATTCTGCACAGATGTGATGTACAAGTCAGGTGGAGAGTCCTCCAGTGCATTTGACTGGTTGAACGTTATGGGCATGTCAAGCTCTGAGAAGCTGCAACTGGCCATCACGCCTCTGTCACCGAAACTGCCAAACTCACCAAACTCATCCTCCTCTTCCTGTTCTGCTGCCTTGTCCAGTGGAGGCAGCGTGGAAGAGTACAAACGGACGACATCGGGCTCCATAGTCCTCTTGTGCCACCTGGGGGCCACATGCACACACACCTAGAAAAATAGAGAGATAAGACAGTTTTAGAACACTGTAAAGGATACATAGAACATAAAACATAAAACACCATAGTTTAAAAGAATTGTTCACTCAGATATTAAAATTCTCTGATCATCTGCTCACCCTCATGCCATCCCAGATGACTTTGTTTCTTCTGCTGAACACAAATGAAGATTTATAGAAGAATAGCTCTTCTAAATTGCAAGTCTAAAAAATGCAGGTGAAAGGTAGTCAGAACAATGAAGCTCCAAAAAGCACAAATGCAGCATAAAAGTAATCCATAAGACTCCAGTGGTTAAATTCATGTCTCCAGAAGTGATATAACAGGTGTGGGTGAGAAACCACCTTTTTTACTATAAATCTCCACCTTTTACCAGCCCCGACCAGTAGGTGGTGATATGCACGAAGAATGTGAATCGCCAAAAAAACAAAAGAAGAAGAATGTGGAAGTGAAAGTTAAAGTAGAGATTTATATTAAAAAGGACTTAAATATCGATATGTTGCTCACCCACACCTATTGTACAGCTTCTGAAGAAATGGATTTAGCCACTGGAGTATGGATTACATTTATGCTGCCTTTATGTGCTTTTTGGAGATAAAAGGTTCTGGTCACCATTCACTTGCATTGTTTGGACCTACAGAGCTGAGATATTTTTCAAAAAATCTTTGTTTGTTTTCTGCATAAGAAAGAAAGTCATACACATCTGAAATGGCCTAAGGGTGAGTAAAAGATGAGAGAATTTTAATTTTTGGGTGAACAATTCCACAAGCTATAGCCCTCTATAATTCAGCATCCATAGTACAATTTGCACACATATGTCCCAATCATATGTTCTAAACAGTGAATACAACAGCCACATTCACCAGTAGCTTTTTGTCTGGTATTTTGATAAATATACTTTTCGTTTGATAGCTGTGGCCCATTAAAATCATCAATTTAACTGTATTATCTCTCTATGTTTGGTATTGTGAACGCAACTCTACTGCTGAACAACTTGCAAAACAAAAACCCTTAAAGAAGCCCTTAAAGGGATAGTTCACCCAAAAATGAAATTGTCATTATATATTGAAGATGAAAATGAATTGTGACTGGGGCTGTCAGTCCCCAACAATATGCCTAACATCTCCTTTTGTGTTCCTTAGAAGAAAGAAAGTCATATGGGTTTGGAACATCACTAGGGTCAGTAAATGATTACACAAGTTTTTTTTTTTTTTTTTGTGAAATACCCCTTTAACAAAGCCATAAACAAAGTGCCTGGGCAGTGTTGTTGCTACTGACCAATAAAAGGATGAGTGAAAGACTTTATTACATATACATTACTTGGTATTTTGGTTTAACAAGATTTTTATGGTAATTTCAAGGTATTTTATGACTTTTTATGCACTACAAAATAGGAATAACACAAAAACCAAAAATCAGTTGACAGGAAAGAGTAGTCCGCACTACTAGATCAGAAAGCAGCCCATTCATTATTCACTTGAACACAAGACGTAACCTTTCTTTCAATGGCTAAAGCAAGGACATGGTTTAAAGAAAGTTGCAACATTTTAAACTTGTGAATGAGCAGTGAAATGACCAGAAATTATTGACTAGTCCTCAATCGTCAAAGGATAACCATCACATGAGATGATTGAATTGACAAAAGCTACTAATATTTAATGGTTTATTTGCAGATTCATTACCATGGGTCAGAGTTGAATGGTTGTGCAATGGGGAAAATCAATAATACTGGTCATATGCAAATTCATGCTTTAGTAGTTTCTGGTGTTAGGTTCATGTTTCCTTGACTGCAACTGTTTCTGTCATCATTGTAAAAGTGAAAGCAGTTCTGTCTCGCTGCAAAGTGCACGACAGTAATATGAAGTCATAAAATAAACAGGAAGGAGCGCACAGTGCTCAGTACCTGCACTATTTTACACTACTAGTAGCTCTACACTCAGTTCAAACAGAGCTCTACAATCATGTGACAGCTGAATATTAATTCTAGAACTAAGATAAGTTTTTTGCACAATCAGTGTCAACAATTGGAGAATCTTAAAGGGGTCATGACATGGGGAATACATTTTTCCTGGATCTTTTGACATATAAAAGGTCTTTGAACTATAAAAATATTCTGTAGATTTCAGAACTCAGAACTTCCTTCTCACTACAAACAAAGCATTTGTTGAAACCAAGCTGCCAATTCTCTACTTCCTCCATATTGTGATGTCACACTGTGGTAGACATTTGACCACCTCCCAGAGCGGGATCTAGGGAGGTGCTGGGGTTGGCTTTGCCCCCCCCCCAAATTATACTTACGCCCCCCCAGCACAAATCAAGCAAAGGATCGAATTGTATCATCATTGCATTAGCCTAGCAAAATGCACTGGAACGAAGGTCATGCGAGCACCCCCGTCAACAGAAGACACATTCGCGCATCACCACCACCTGACAGCAGGTCAGTCAAGATCCAAGAACCAATCATAACAGTGGGCATTTACTGTCAAGTCTTAAAGGAGAAGCACCACCAAAAGTTAGCTACTATAAGGACAAATATGAAAGTGTTATCTTCTTGGCATGACTTACTGAATTCAGTCTTGAGAAGACAATACAGGCTTATTTTTAGTAAAGAAAGAAACTGTTCGTCAGTCGTCACCCAAAAAAACTTCCTAAGAATGTTAAGACAGCAATTCATGGGTCAGGAATTATCATTTAACTGACACTTTTAGTAATCTGACAGGAGGACAAACTTAAATAGGTCACACAGTGACCTAAATAGCTGCTTCTATGGGTGAGCGCCTGAGTTTATGATGTCTACCTGTTCAGTGTTGCAAAACAAAGTTTTGGCTGGGGCTTCTAATTTTAACCGAGTCCGAAAAGACCTAAAAGTACACTACACAGAAGATCTTTGAATCTGAAAAACCTGTAAGAAAATCTCCCAGCCAATCAGTTAAACAAATGCACACTGCTGTAAATTCTTCAAGCCTATGATTTTAAAGATTTTGCCAACTAGCTAAAACACAAGAGTTTTCTTTACCTCAGGCAAACACACACATACACATGCACACTGTGTAAACGTTGATATGTTTGAGTCTATTTGAGGGGGTGTAAACTGATGAGGAAACCCAATCCACTCCCTTTGTGCTCTCTGTGCCTCAGACCAAACACTGTCACTGAGGGACACAGTCCCATGCAGTTTCTACCGCCTATATAAAGACATCCAAAAACAAAAATGTAAGCCTTTTCCTCAATTTAAAAGAATTTTAAATGGAAAAGAATTCCCCTTGACATGGCAACCAGTCCGGCAGGACTAGTTTGGGGTACAAATCTACCCCCATGAACAAACTGGAATGACTGCTGTTATCACATTAGGCATCTAGCTCCTCCTGTCCCTGTCCAGCACAGCTTACATGTAAGTGGATTGACAACAACAAGCTGACAGCACATGCAGCACAGTATTCTTACCTTCACCTATCCGCTATGGATGATCATGACGGACACTGAACCTGCTCGAGGACACGTCACACGGCTCTTCTCTTCTCTCTTCGTTCTCACTGCCAGTTTCAGCACTCATCCGGAGCTCCGTGTCCAACATATGCAAGACCCAGACCTTTATTATCGCCCTACCAGATCACAAATAAGAGATCTACCGCCCCCTGTCTGCGCGGAGCATGACGAAACGACACGGAAAAAGAATGCAATGGAATTATGCAAAAATCTGGATTACAGTGAGGCACGTACAATAGAAGAGAATGAGGCCAATCCGTAAACGTTAAAATACTAACTTTTTTCAAAAATATAGCCACAAGACGTAAACTATATGCGTGTTAACATGATTTAAGTGTGATAAAATTGCTTACTAACCAGTTCAGTATAGTAACATTATTATCCATAATGTGGAAATTTGTCTTCGGCTTCCTTCACCATAGACATTATAAACACCAACACATCAACATAAACAGCATCTAAAAAAAACATGATATGTTTATAGTTATATCCAGTTTTACAACTTCATTGCCATGACGATGTAACGCCGTAACCCTAATCCTGCAGAAACGAATATTTAAACAATTTTACATCTAAAAAAATAAGTTTTAACAGAAGAATTAATGTAAGGGCTTTTATAAAATTATAAGATTTACATTTCTGCCTTTAAACACTCCAAACATTGGCCCCATTCACTTCCAAAGGAGGGATAAGTCGAAATAAAGTTTCTTGGTAATAAACTTTATGCCACAAATGCTGTAGATTGAATTAAACTTGTATTGAACCCGGAATAATGAGAAATCTGAATGATATGATTGACAAGCCTGCTTTATAATTTCACAGGACAGTCAACTTTAAACTACAAATGCCACAATAATGCAAATTTAGGCTCTTGCTCTCTGTATTTGTGGTTTGCTTTATATATTGAGCTTTTTATAAAAATCACAAATTCGCAGAAAATCATTACAAAACTGGTAACAAGAAGATGCTTGTCCATTTCATGTCATATCTTGCCATAAATGATATATACACTGAAAAAACAAACAAACAAAAAAAAAACGATAATTTAATTAGAATTGTTTTGGTGTTAAAACAATTAAATTATTAAATGAAATCATACTCTACCTTAACCACAATGTATTTAAAAATGCATTGGTTTGTATTTGCATTTAAAGTATAACTTTTAAAAATAAATATAAACAAATTGCATATAAATATAACAATTCAAAACAAATACAATCTAAACAACATAGTAAGTTGGCTCCGCCCTCCCTCACGCATCTTTGGTTCATTGGTTGACACTGCGTGTCTGATTGACGGGAACAACAGGTGAGGCTGTTAGTCTGAGCAGACAGTCAGAACGAATGTGTGTGCACTTGAGCATTTAGGCCTATATTATTTCATTTATTTTTTCGTTCTTTGAATTCGTTAATTCTATTCATTTAAATCTTTTGATTATTCATATCTTAATTTTTTTTATTATATATATATATATATATTTATAAATAGATTCGGCTCTTCTGATATGCGAGCCGGCTCCCAACGTTCACCTACAAGAGCCGGCTCTTAGAGCAGACTCGTTCGTAAACGACCCATCACTAGTAGCTCAGCGAGTATTGACACTGACTACCACCCCTGGAGTCGCGAGTTCGAATCCAACAAGCCACGTGATAAAATACACAGATTGACAGTCTCAGAAACAGAGGCAACTGTGATTCATTCTCTACCACCCGGCTTGAGGTGAGTCACTACGCCACCACGAGGATTTAGAGCGCATTGGGAATTGGCCATTCCAAATTGGGGAGAGGGGGAAAAAAAAAAAAAAAAGAAGCCGAATAATGAAGGTGTGCCATGATTGCAGTTGTTTTTGCCATTCAATAGGCCTCATTTTTCATTTTTATTATTATTAATATGTCATATAAAGGTTATATATATATATATATATATATATATATATATATATATATATATATATATATATATATATAAAACCTGGCCTACCTTTTTACGATGTTATGGCTCATTCCAAATTCCAAGAAAACTGTAAACCTTTGTAGTCTAGAGCCTGACCGATATGGGATTTTTGAGACCGATACCGATTTTAGAGAGGGAAAATTCACCGATTACCGATATGGAGGCCGATATATTAACTTTTTGAGCTGGAATGAAAACAGACCTTTTCTATGTGGATTTTTAACCGATTTTGCACCGATACGACTATGCAAAGATACTCAGAAGGCTGCTTTCTTAAACAAATATTTTTATCAAAGAATATTTGATATTATTATTATACATTGTCAAATTCTAGAAATGAACACTGAGAAAATAAAGAATAAATAAAAATAAAACAAATAGCTAAATAAACATCAGTACTGTTTAGTATCAGTCAAATGCTGACTATATTAATTCTGCCGAGTCAAGATAAACAGCGGCAGCCGTGTTACACCGTATTCTGGTATACAAGTTCAGGGGAAACTTTCAACGGTGGAAAACCAGACTTTTAAATATTACATTTTATAAATGCAACAACTGGAATTGTTCGGTTGAGTCATTGTTTATTAAGTTTCCAGTATGTATTTCACAAACTAGTTAACTTACAGACACCGCTTAACTCCGCCCTGTCTGCAGAGCCACCGTCAGTTCAGCTCTGTAAACAATGGAGTCGGAGTGCGCTCTGCTGGACAAACTACATAATGACACCAATTCTAAAGCATTGTTTTCGGCATTATATGTTCTGAAAAAAGTTTTCATATCGGTGCATATCGGTAAAAAAAACCCCGCAGATACCGATATATCGGTGAAAGGCTAATATCGGCCGATAATATCGGCTGACCGATATATCGGTCAGGCACTATTGTAGTCATTTAAGTAAGGCGAATTCGTTAATACACAGAACAGTCAAAGTTCCTAGACAGCTGTCATCATGGACGTAACGCAGCTGATTTTCAATCATTCCGTGTTCCTGTGCGCACATCCATGAATCAAGAAAGAACGGCAAATTCAAAAGTCACTTTTAAGTTGTGTTACTTTATGATACTACTATGATCACCATGAGTACCAACTTCACTATATACCCCGCAGTGTTCTCAACAGCATTAAACTTCTAGCCAAAAGGCATCAGTGGCCTGGTCATGGGAGAAACTCGAAGGTGCAATTTCTCCAAGAAAAACTCCACAGATAAGTCCTGGCATTAACCACCACTTGATATCAGGGTAATTTCCCCATTTTCTATATGTTCTCATACATTTTTACCGCTTTGCCATTGTTAAGATTGTCTCATTTCTATCACAAAAATCAATGAGCAACACTTGCAGATCGCACACATTCAGAATTTACTGGTGGGTGTGGCAACTCGTGCTCCTCTGAACAGGATTAAACACATTTTCTGTCAATTAGTGTTCTGGCTGTTTGATTGAATGATTGTGTGTGCAGACGTTTTCTTTATTGTAGTTGCATGGGCAATGGAAATTCTTAATTTTAACATTTTAAAACCCGCCAAAATCATTCCAAAGCAGCCCAGCACATTTTTCCCTGCACAAATCTATTGAAAGTAGCCCAATTGGGCAGGAACCCGCCAAATCTGGCAACACTGAGCGTGAGAGCAGAACGGGACACCAATGCTCATGACGTCATATCAGTGAAGCCACTGCGCCACCATATTGCATATAGTTACTTGTTTGTTTTCATCAAAACGTGCCTTTTTCTCGCAGTCACTTGAATAAGAGCGTGCGCTCCCTCTCCCTCTATCACACGCAGAGAGGGAGACACGCAAAGCAATGTTGGTTAAAATTAAACTGATATGCTAGGTTTAAATAGCATACAAACACGTATTTATGGCATGTATCCGTGTATGACAACAGATAGCACTTCAATATGAAAACAAGCAAATCCCGAGCTTTTAAGGCGATTCAGAAATCCCGGTCTGACTTTTTTTAAAGTCCTGTTCGGGGTTAGGATGTATTGTCACCCTAAACAAGCGGATATTACAGCTTTTCCTACTTACATTAAAACTTGTGGACAGTTTTGCCGCTTCCTTTGGTGATTGTTGTGCTGCACTGATAGGCTGAACACCAGGGCAGATGAATGCTCTGACATCGCGATCCGCGTATATCTTCTCCCTCCTAACGAATATTATCCATAACGAGCTAATTAAACATAAACACGATTTTCACTTTCGCCTGTCAGTCATTTACGCTCTATGTGAGTTTGGGCATACCAAAATGGCCGCTCGAACACTTCCGGTGGCTTCACCTCCTGCTGGCAGTTTAACCTTGCGTCAGCGATCCAGTTCTGTCCTCTTTTTCAGACAGCGAAATTACCTGTGAAATTACCATTATGCATGGTATGCAATACCAGTATTGCAACTGTTTATGCATGTTCTTTCAATGCGGATGCTACAGACTTCCACTTCGCAGCTTTTTTCCATTACCAAGCACTGAAAAATCACTAACAACAGTCAAAAACGAGTGAAGAGTCTGTCACTCTTTCTCACTAAAGGCCGCGTGTGAACATTCGGTTTCGATGGCAATCCCTGAATAGATGTGTACATGCATGCGCCCTGTATGTGTGTGTTTGTGAGAGAGAGAGAGAGAGAGAGAGAGAGAGAGAGAGAGAGAGAGAGAGAGAGAGAGAGAGAGTGAGTTCACGTATATGATGCGCTAGATTTAATTATTTTTGTTGAGCAGTTCAATATGAAAACAGCTAAATCGCGGACATTTAGGGAATCTAGAAATCCCAACTGGTCGATTTTTAAGGTTCGGAAATTTCACCTTTGCATTATTTCTGCATTAAAAAGTGCCACCTTCTCACGCACTCTGCTGAGACTCACAGTGCGACATGAGATATGACCCTTGTAAAGATGATTAATAAAACAAAGGCTTGGTTTAAATGTTTTTCATCTTTATTATCTTCCAAAATGACAGGCAGTATTTGGAATTATCCGTCATTGTTTTTTTTTTTGTTTGTTTTTTAAAGGTAAGTGATGGAGAATTAGTTTAATGCAACCTCTGATTATTACATCTGGTTCAACTCAGAATGTGGTGTAAACTGAATGTTTAAACTCAGAATGTTTCAGCAGTGGCAGTTTTTTTTTGGGGGGGGGGGGGTTATCGTTTTGACATTCATTTTCCAGTAGTCTTTAAGCCACCTGTAGTTGTTATAACACCCTATAACAGCGCATACTTATCCAGACCCTTAGCTGCTCGCCATCACTAGTTATATTAGTCTAGCTGATAACAAAAACTAAGCGGAAGTGTGGCGCATCCGAGATTAAGTCTCTCACCGCAATGGCGCCACCCATGGAGAAGTCAGGAAAAAGGTGTGTGTGTGTGTGTGTCTATATACATATATATATATATATATATATATATATATATATATATATATATATATATATATATATATATATTAGTGGACACCACCGGTCTCTCACCCGAGAAGCGCAGCGTATAGTGGTAAACACAGAGTGAGTTGCGCAGGCCATTTCAGTTCAACACGGAATTAGCTGTTATACACCCGTGTGATATGGAAATCTTTCTGTCTTTCTTTTGCTATCATTTTGAGAACAATGAAGCAACAAGGCTTGTGCACTGTTAATGACATTTTTAAAGAACTGGATGCCAGATCAGATGTGATTTTTATGTATTAAATTTTTACTGTATTGTGCATTTAAACATTCAAAGATTATTCTCTGTGAGATTTTTGTTTAGTCAACCAATTTGTAAACATGTTGGTCAATAAACATTATTAACAATGACTTATGTTTCTTGTGGGTAATTGAAATAGATTTAGTGTAGTGTAAAAAATATACAATAATTAGGGGGGCGGGGTAAATCTATATGTTGTTTTTCAGTGTACAAATCTCTTATTTCTCTTTCTTTATAAAGAAATATTTGTTTCATTCAATACAATTTTTTATTTTAAAATATTGTATTCTCTTTTTTCAATGCCACAAGAACAGAAAAGGAGATATTTGTACATATTCACATTAATAACATTAGTTGCCAGAGAAAATAATTTTATACAGAAAATGCTATACTTGTGCTTTATCTACAAAAAAAAAAAACATATATGATGTAATTTACAAAACTCAGAAATTCAGTCTACAAAAAGCCTATTTTCTTCTTGTGAATATGATTTGTCCAGTATAATTAATAACTAGAGATAGTTCACCCAAAAATGAAAATTCCCTCATCATTTACTCACCCTCATGCCATCCCAGATGTGTATGATTCACAATGTATGTGAATGGTGATCAGAACTTAGAAGGTCCATAAAGGCAGCATAAATGTTATCCCTATGACTCCAGTGGTTTGATCCATGTCTTTAAAAGTGATATGTGTGGGTGAGGGTAAACAGATTAATATTTAAGTTATTTTTACCATAAATATCCACCTTTGACCAGCCCCAACAATGGGTGGCTGAATGTGAAAGTGAAAGTCACTTCCACACCAGAATATGAAAGTGTAGATTTACAGTAAAAAAGGACTTATATATTGATCTGTTTCTCACTCACAGTTATCATATTGCTTCTGTCGATATGGATTTAACCACTGGAGTCATCTGCATTACTTTTATGCTGTCTTTATGTCCTTTTTGGACCTTCAGAGTTCTGGTCACCATTCACTTTTACTGTATGGTCCTACAGAGCTGAGATATTCTAAAAATCTCCATTTGTGTTCTGCTGACGAAATAAAGTCCTGCATATCTGGGAAGGCATGAGGATGAGAGAATTTTCATTTTTGGATGAACTATCCATTCCATTTAAAGACTTATTCTTTACATTTACAAATATTTAAAATAAAATATCATATTAAATATACTTTTTCTTATCACACATTCGAAAAATTTCTCATTGTAAACTTTCAAAATTCTTAAAAAAATAGATACTTAAAAACAAGGAAGGTCGATGCGCGTCAACTTGGAGGGGGGAGTTCCTTACAGCTCAGTCCCAGCTGGAGCAGGAGGCCCTTCACTATCACATGACTGTAAGTGTGCGTACGCGCCGTGGCTGCCAGTGAACATGGCGGATGAGAACGCAGAAGCGGAGCTCGACTGGAGCGGCCGAGCCAGCCTGCTGCTCGACGAAGACACGTTTTTCGCCATGGAGGGTCTGCAGGCCACCCTTCAGCAGCTCGAGGCCGAGCTTCGGCAGCAAGACCTTTCCGAAGAATCGTCCACGGAGTATTGCAACAACTTCTGCCAGGTACGTGCTGTTAAAAACGGCTGCGGGCATGTGAACTGTTTATGCAACAATCCAGCGCTTGTGGTAGATTTCGTTAGCTGACCACAGAGGCAAGTTGTGGCTACAACCAGCAAGCTCGTGAAATCAATGTGTGGGCCGCTCAAGAAGAGCCATGCTAACGCGAAACTATTGCTGGCGGATTGTGGTGACATGCATGGTCGATAAGCAGCTAAATAGAAATGTTGCAGTCTTCTAGTTGTCCATTACAAATTGCTAGATGTATTTGGTTGAGTTGGTTTGCTGATATTCCGTGTCAGTTTGTTGCACGGCTTCCCCTGGCCCCTAGCATAGGACGATATAAGCATGTCTATAAGTGGTCAGTAACAACACATTTATATTATGAATTAATTAGGACGGCCTTCTTGAAACGGCATTTCCATGCTAAATAATTTAAACGGATATATCTTTTGTAGGTAGCAGTCTGGGATACAGCACGTTAGGATGGGGTGGGGCTCGGTTGTGTTTATCTAGTCTCATGCAGATGTTATGGATCAACTGGGGATCGTGTTAACTCGGGATGTGCGCGTGCACGTGACAATTTTTACTTGCCTTTTCAGCAGAATCGTTTAATGTGAATTGTCAAGGAGCAAAGAAAAGACGTTTTGCATATTATAAAACATTTTGGCATCATTATTAAACTGAGTTTTTTCATCGATGTCTGTTCTAATTAATTTGACAGTTTAAGAGCGATTTTAACCGTTTCACAGGGTAACATGGTTGCCCATGTTAAAGTGGGATACTGGTTTGAATGGAAACTGGCGATTACACTTGTCAGAATAGTAAATCATATGTGGAAGTATTTTATTTGCAACACTAAAGCATCATATGCTGATATGTGTCAATAATATACTTTCAATTGCTTGTATGTCTTTATTATGAATAATGGCTTGATTAAATAATAGTTTGAATAACTTTCTCCAACCTAGAATAAACCTAGATGGGACACTGGTCCAGTGCCTATTGCCAATATGACATAGCAACCTGTTAAAATCCCAATCATTCAGGACAAATTTAAAACTTTACTGCAGATTATGATGTATTTTTAACAGGTCTTTTGAAAACAATTTTGTAAATCACATACACAGACACAATTTATTATATTGTCTTAAATCAAAATTGCAACTGAATCTAACAGCCAGTAATTACAGTATACTCTACTGAATTGTCTTAGAATCGTTGAATTACTGAAATGTGAACAACATTTTCTAAAGTTTACAGGCTTTTTAAAATTGTCAAACAATTTTAAGATTTAAGATTGAAAATCGTAAGATTTTGCCTAACAAACAAAATCATTATGTTTCTTAAAAAATTTCTCATGCTTTCTCAGAGTACCATTTATTCTCATCCATTGGTCAATTTGGCCTTTGTACTTGCTCTCCACCAAAAATATTGCAGTGTTCTGAAAGATCATCTTTTGGCTGTCATGGGTAGTCAAACATATGACATTGTCATGCACACAACCTTTAAAAAGTAAAAGATGTTATTATAGCAATTTAAATAAAAATGCAGGGAATTGAACTCCAAGTCTGTATTCATGGTTTGCAAACACACTACCCCTAGACCAACAGATCTTTTATGTGAACAGTAACAATTGTTTTATCAACTTTATCAAGCTATTGTTTTTTATAAATAAAAGTAATTTAAGTGTATAGGCATATTGTTAACACATATAAGCCTGTGATGCTTTAGTGTTGCAAATAAAAGACTTCCACATATGATTTACTATTCTGACAAGTGTTATCGCCAGTTCCCATTCAAACCAATGTCCCACGTTACCATGGGCAACCATGTTACCCTGTGAAGCCATGTTAAAATCGCTCTTAAACTGTAAAATTCACTGAAACAGACATTAATCATACAAAGCGGGTTAATAATACCAAAAAAAAAGTATGATGTGTAAAATGCCTTTTCTTGGCTCCTTGGCAATTCACGTTAAACGAATCTGCTGAAAATGCAAATAAAATTAACGCGCACATCCCCAGTTAACACAATCACCAGTTGATCCATAACACTGGCAATCGGTCTGTTGTAACTTTGATGTCGCTGTCGTGTAGTGAAATAGTGGTACTTTTTTTTTTTATCACAATCTTCATATCAAGTGCAGTCATTTGGTCTGAGAAATATACAATTCACAAATCTAATCAATTTTTATTTTTTATTTTTTTTAATCAAGTTGTGTCTGGTTTCGGGGGGGTTTTAAGTTTGAAAGAGTTTGTGCTCTTAATCACAACTGAGCAACTATGCTAGAATGACCATACATTTGCAGGTGAATTGTGGTGTCAGGCTCAACAAGAATTGTGCATCTGGGAAGGCATGAGGATGAGAACATTCACATTTTTGGGTGAACTATCACTTTAAGTGTTAATTTACAAAAAATATTAATTAAATTGAGAAATTAAAGCCAGCAAACAGTCTAGCCTGCTAAGAACCTAGTAGAGCAATCAGCTAAGGCTGATTTAAGCTGTTAATTGCGATTAGGTGTAGACAGTTATCCTAGTTGTGCTGCCCTACATTGTATTTTACTATTTAGACAATGATTGTGGCATTGGAAGAATAATTATTTAACAACTAAGAGTTTATCCTCTGCTTTAGACTGTGAAAGTCTCACAAGGAAGCACCACAGGTGTTCTGAGGCGAATCTGGTTTACAGGGCTATACCCAGTTACCCAGAGGGAGGCTCTCCTAATATTAGTCTGAGAGGTTAAATATGGCATGCATGACATTTCCTCTCTCCTTCCCTATAATAAGACATCAGCTGGGAATTCACATCCTTGTGGCTCGATGTTTGTGAAAGGGGAGTATTTGCATGTATTTGCACTGTGCTCAAGTTGCATCTGCTTCCATCCCAAAGGTCCAATCAAAGCGCCCCAGCACAGATGGAGTGCTGTATCAGGGGTTTCTCCTCTGATGCTCCCTTGTGTGGACCTGTAGACTTGTGGTAGAGACACCAAGTGTCAGACAGGCTCAGGTTTCTTTCTTGAACATAATGCCTCTGCCCAATAATTGTTGAAATATTAAACTCAAATGAAGGCTACGCTTTAACAGATTGCATTTGGATATTTTGATCTTTATTGTTGTTAGTATGTTTTGATATTTGTATCTGTATTTTAATGGCTTAAAGAGTTCACCCCAAAAATAATTTTTTTGCCATTTATTCACCCTCATGTTTGGTGTCATATAATTGTAAGGACTTTCTTCTGTGGAATACAAAGAGATATAAAGCAGAATATAGTTTCAGTCACCATTTACTGTCATTGCACCCTTTTTTTATACAGTGAAAGTTAATGGTGACTGAGGCTGTCAGTCCCTAACATTCTGCCTTATCTCCTTTTGTGTCCCGCTGAAGAAATTCATATGGGTTTGAAACATCATGAGGGTTAGTAAATGATGACAGAATTAATTTTTTTGAGTGGATTATCCCTCTAATGGTTATATATACAGTATAGTTTTTTGATGATCTAATTTTTGTTTATTTTATTTTTTTTTATGAATTTGTGTGGTCTGTTCTTTTAGGCTCTAATGCACTATGCTGGGAGCAGAAATTCAGTGGAACATGGATTGCCTCTGTTGGAAGTCTACTGTCTGTCAATAAACTGTTTCGCTGCTGCCAGGCCACATCTCACAGCTGACTCCCCAAATGTTACCCTCGTGCTCAAAAGACTTGCATTGTGAGTGCTATTATTAGTATACTAATATATAATGTTAAGACTTTAACATTTTAATATTTTCAAAAATATTGGACAACAGATTGTACATCACTGAATATGGTGATATGTAATGTTAATAGGGCCTACTATGGTTGACCTAATGTTTTTAAATCCTGTTGTCATCTCCAGGAGTTGCCTTGAATTGTTGCTGTCAGTGCCTCATAATGAAATACCGTATGAAGCCTGGCTGCAATTCCATGGTTCAGTTCAGGTAAGATCAAATAATTAGGTTTTATGGCACTAAGTTGACTTTGTTGTGTGTAAAGGTCTGAGTATACTACGGTTGTCCACGTTGCTGATTGCTCCGCGCACAGTATGTGTGACACAAATTTTGTCATCAGCACAGATTTTCTCTTCCCCAATTTTTTTTTTTTTTCACCCAATTTGGAATGCCCAATTCCCAGTGCGCTTTTAAGTCCTCGTAGTCGCGTAGTGATTCGCCCCAATCCGGGGTCTTAAGCCATTGCTGAAAAGTTGAATATCAAAAAGAAGAGAGTAACAGAATCAGGCTCTCACAGCACTGTGGTTTGTCTCTCTTTACAGGCGGCCCATGAGGCCATGCTGCAGTATGGCAGTACAGATTTGCAGGCCCTGCTGAACATCACAGGGGAGGGGGGAGCATGGAATAACCCTGTCTTGGTCTCGCTTCTTACAGGCCAGCCCACAGAACCTGATGAGGGTCAGTAATTCCATATTGCAATATTGTTCATATGCCCACCATACTTTGCAAGTGAAAATGGAGTCTGTCTATGAAGAGATTTTGCCCTTTCTCAGGTTTGTTCATTTCGGTAGGCGGGCTGACATTTTATTACATATCATTAGGCCTATGTGTGAAGTGTTTTCTAGCTTAAGGATATTTTGATAATGTATGTAAATCGACTAGTTTGTGGGTTGTGTCGTGGAATATTGTCGAATATGTCGTGGATTCTTTTCCCTCTCAGTAAGAAAACTCTCAAAGTCAGGAGTTCCAGGTGTCAAATGTCAGAGTTTATTGAGCCAAACAACAAACCCAAGATGCCAGCTGATGATCTGACTCTCTCGGTCCAGACTCTCATTCTTATATAGTTTATCTCGAATTACCTCATACACAAGCCTCTCTTTTTTTTTTTTTTTTCCCTTTTGGGATTTTTCCCCTTTTTCTCCCAATTTGGAATGCCCAATTCCCAATGCGCTCTAAGTCCTCGTGTTCGCTTAGTGATTCGACTCAGTCCGGGTGGCGGAGGACGAATCCCAGTTGCCTCTGCGTCTGAGACAGTCAACCCGCGCATCTTATCACGTGGCTGGTTGAGCGCGTTGCCACGGAGGCTTCACGCCATCCACCGCGGCAACCACGCCATCCACCGCGGCAACCACGCTCAATTCACCATGCGCCCCACAGAGAACAAACCACATTATAGCCACCACGAGGAGGTTACCCCATGTGACTCTACCCTCCCTAGCAACCAGGCCAATTTGGTTGCTTAGGAGACCTGGCTGGAGTCACTCAGCATGCCCTGGGATTCAAACTAGTGAACTAGTGAACTCCAGGGGTGGTAGCCAGCGTATTTTACCACTGAGCTACCCAGGCCCCACACAAGCACCCATTGTGGTCAATGGGTGCCGTCCACCACCATTATTTCACAGAGCCTCTGACTTCTTTTTAATGGTGGAAATCTGGCTTTTAGTCCATTTAAAAAAAAATAACCTTTTAAACTCATTTATTATGAAAGTATGCATTTTGAGTAAATGGAATATAACAGTTTAAGCATAATACAGTAACTTTGAACATTGGCTGTGGTAATCTTTAACTATTGGCTGTGTTTTTCAGTACCTAGGAATGCATTGTACCATTGTTTTTGCTACAGCTGTGTGCACCATGTGTTTCTCACAGCATCAGCACTTAGGCCTCATATTCTCTTTCCTGGATCTCATAATATCCAGACTATTCTATATAAGTGCTTTTTCTATGTTTGATATAAAAATACACTATAATATAGAAAAAATATACTATAGTTGACTGAATGACTATTTGCCTACTCAGTCTTAGGGAAACCCTGTATAATTAGTCTGACCCTGATCACATGAGTATAGAGGGTGCTTACATAGACACTGTCTTATGTTTAAAAACAACTGGATGGAGTGCAACAAAATGCAGGTTGCGTCAAGATGCTTTTTTTAAAAAGTTGCACTATTTTTATCTTGACAAGCTTTCTATAAAGCTGTCTAAGCCCCTGTGTACACATTGTATTAAGATGCATTTTTGGTGAATCGATAACATGTGGTCAGCGCTAAATACAGGTCTAAACGGTGTCTAAAACATTTTGTGATCGGATCACAAAAACGACACACGAATGTGGTCAAAAACGCATTTGAGGTGTAAATGCTAAATCTGTCCTGTATTCGTTTCGGCAGCAGCGAAGCGCAACCCCTCACCTGTCAGTCAACTGCTGCGCTAAAACAAGAGTTTAAACTTTGCCGGTTACAGTTAGTTTAAAAGGAAATAACGGCCCGATCAGAATTTTTAAAAAAAGCGGATACATTAATGAACACGAGAACTTCACTGATCTTCTTCAGTGTGTCTAATATCAACATGCACGGACACTTATGAGAAGCACGAACATCTGCAACTCAGGTTACTACAACTAATGCACTAAAATAAAAGGCAGTTCTGCTCGAAATGTTGTGTTTGTACTTTAGATTAAATTTCCGCTGCATTTAGGAGAAATAGCATGCCGTTTTTTTTTTTTTCGCACTTTCTTTGTCTTTTCTGACTTGATTGCAGTTTATTATCATGCAGTAACATACCGACATAGTGATTAATGTATGTCGTCATGAAACAGAGTCCCTTCCCTCCAAATCCGATCATAAATGTCAGAGGAGACTCATTTAAGTGACCAGGTGTAAACAGCGATGTGTCTCGCCTGACCACATGTGATCGGATCACCCGAGACGCATCTTAATACCAGGTGTAAACGGGGTCTAAAGACTGCAACACTCACGCTTGAACAGGAACTGTCAAACAACAGAGCAAGATGAGACGCAATGACCAGTCTGTATTCTTTAAATGAATTTAAAGAAGCAAATATTAAAATGAACTCTGAAATATACACTATTTATCATCATGACCATCACTAGCATGTAAAGCCGGCACCACACTTGCAGACTCCTAACAACTCTGTTTTGGCTGAAAGTTTCACACTTGCAAACTGTTTTGCTGAGATCTCACTCTTTTTAGTTGGATGTGTGACATGTTTGCTGATTAAGAATGGTGGAGGGGTGACAGACATACCAACTCACCGCAGCTCTCTCTCTGATTTCCTGTCATGTGGATCACAAGTATCCTCTGAGCTTTAACAATGGTAAAAGAGTTATTTAGGATGTGATTCATGGAGTAACTTTACCTTGTGAAAGTGTGTGATTTGTGTATTTATCCCCTCAAGGCTTGCTGTAGAACGCATATGTCCATTCAGTGAGTAAAAAAATTACATTAAATAAAAACAGACTGTTGTGCTTCCGCTCTCTGATTTCATTGGTCAATTTAGTGTAGGAAAAACACTTGGTGACAATCACTAAGGCTGTGAGTGTGATCACAGTTAAAAATGTTGAGATCAGCTTGACGACTTGTCCGTTCTTCTGTAAAGAAGAAGCTCATTGGTCGCTTGACAAGAACCCGCCTTGGTGACAGAACGATTTTTTTAAAGCAAGCTTGATGTGCTTTAACAGTTTTTAAAGCCATTAACTCAGAAGGGAATCCCGACTGTCAAGTGAATAACGAACTCCTGCTAGTAGACGCTAATGCTCAATTGGTCTTTTCCCTACTGGCTGGCGATTATGTAAATGAAGCTCACACCTGGACATCGGCTAGCGTGGTGCCGGCTTAACATGACAATTCATAGCTTCAGACAGCTTTGATATCCACTGTTAAACACTATCAGTATTTTATTTACCACTGTTGTCTTCTGGAACAGTGAATGCCTATCTTGCTTTGGAGGGAGAGGGTTTCATGGAAATGAGGATCAAACACCTGGAGAAAGTAGGGGAGGTAGAGAAGGCCCTGATCCTCAACAAAGCCTGTGCTAACTGTAGCCTCCTGCCCAACCAGGCCACCTTTCGGCAAACCTTTGTCACCCAACTGTGCCAGCAGCTCCCTAGTGAGGAAGCAATTATAGAGGTAAAGTGCCATCCAGCTTTTAGATTGTCCATTTGTTGTTGTTTTTTTAGAGGATATTTCAGGTTTTGGTGAAGTCATTTCGAAATGTGAATCTATCTGGAGAATATTTTTTACTGTCTTAGACTGTCAAATGCAATAGTCAGTGCAATAACTTTTTTCTTTTTTTTTCTTTTTTATATTTCTTTAATGATTTATTATTTTATAATCAGTCATAAAGATAAAAAACATTTTGTCATCTTTACATTTCTAGATTTCTAGAATAGATGGGAAAGATGTCCTGGACATTATTTGCAACATGGACACTGAAGGAGATGAGAACACAGCCTTGATCCTGTGCACCACCTATTTGACACAACAGCTACAGAAGGAGAGCTTGTACTGCACCTGGTGAGGGCCTGTTTGAATCACTCCTTTTCAGAACTGTATGATTTTACATCATGTATGATTTATACCATTTGCCTCTGCGTTTACACCTTAAGTCCCTTTCAATTGTTCCGGACCGAAAACGTTATTTTTAAATGTTGGCAACTGGTTAAAACTGGTTATTTTCATTCCGATCGTTTTTTAAGTCTAAATGGTTTATCACAATACTTTTTCGAAATTACACCACTGCCTGTTGCCCAAAAAAATGAGGCTTCTCTCTTTTTAGTTGAACATAAGCATGTGCTTTGATTCTGAAGGAAACCGCTAGATCACACATTTCTTTGCCTTAATGCATGTTGTGGATGTAGCTTCTGTGACATGCTGAAGACCTTTTAGACAACCATATATAATTACTACGTATACATGCACGGTTAATACAAGGAAAAATATTGAGCTAGAAAGTACATTTCTCAGTTGTTTCCAAGTCTTCAATGATTTATTGTTAGATACGATGCATTAATACAGATTTAATGCTGCCGGGTTCTGACCGAGAAGCAGATCTGTAATTAAAACAAATAATTAAAATGAAATAAATAATAATTAAATAAATATTAGACGTTTAAAATATAATAATTTGGCTCGCATAATATGAAGTTTAGTCTAAACACACCCAAGCAGTGTTTGCATTACTGTTATGATATCTTTACTGATAATTCCCCCTCATGGGAAAACATTTTATTGCATATTTTTACTTTTTTTGTTTAAGGCTAGTCCCTTATTTTGAGCTTGTTTTTCCTGACCAGGGGCCATATGTTTAAAGCCGCTTAGAGTAAAATTTTAGTCTTAAGTGTGTCAAAATTCAAAGAATTCTAATAATTTTACTCATTCTTAAGTTTAGTAATAAAAAGTGTCATTTATAAAGGTTCATAAGTGTTAAGACTTGGCCTCAGCTCCTTAATTGTTTAAGAGTGCTGGAGAGGTATCCTAACCTAGTTAGGAGTAGCATGATGACTGTGTTCCGCAGAGAACACACTCCACAACAAAGAATGTGTTGGACTTAAGATAGTGGAATTTGGGCAAATGTGTTTCATAGTTAAGTGAAATGAAATCCATCAATATATATTTTTATTGCAGCGCATTTTTTCATTTAATGAATACATTGAAACTTTTTGTTTCGAATTATGCATTTGAAAAATATTATGGGTTACATGCCTAAGATTTCAGAGGGCTGTAACAACTAATTAATATAATTAAAATTTCACTAAAATGATAAAAATCAATGATAAATATAATCAACAATGAATTCAATTATGATTAGTCAAATATCTTTTCACTAGCACCGCAGCCTCCGTCAGTACGGTAGGGAAACGTGTTTTGATGGGGAAAAAAAGACATTTGAAAAATGGTACAGAGCTGCATCTGAAAAGAACCCAACCCGAGCACTATATAAAATGTTTAAGCTCATAGTTTTGTTTGGGGTGTCCGGTGCTTTAACTCCAGCACATAACTTACATTTTACTGATTTAGTCTTATTTGTAATTTGTATAAACTCAAAGTCATGAAAGTTACTTGTCCAAAAAAATAAAATAATAATAATAAAAACAATAATAATGGTGTGAAGTAACCAAATGGAGATCCACAATAAAATATTACTGATATGTTGAACGTCAGATTTATCACTAAATTGAATCGTGTTTTATTGAAATCTTATTTGTAACTGTAATGGGATTATAACCGTTTGGTTTATTATTTCATTTCATGATTTAAATTGTTTCTTTATATTTCTTCTATTTATATTGCAAGATTTTGCATTTAGATTTTTTGTAGCCTTCAGTTTGCACATTGTTTGAGAACAACATTCGGCAAGATGTGGAATACTGTTTTAAAATACAGGAAATTAAATTTGGCTTTCTCATTTGATTAACAGAAAAATAACCTATTATCAAAATATTGTTTTATGTGTTGTATATTAAATCATGAGTGATTTAATGATGTCATACCAGCTGGAACATATTACCCTTGCAGGCTCTCTACAGGCTGATTCAGTGTTTGAGGGCTAACATTTTGAGTAGACATCACTATAGTCACAACACTTAAGTGTCACCTCAGTCAGCACCTAAGAATCAGTCTTAGACTTTGCTGAAAGTTGCTTTTAGCGTCTTTATAAAAAGCTCCTACTCTTTGCCAAGAATTTTTTTTTAACTTTTTTTTTTTATTTTTTTTACCCAATTTGGAATGCCCAGTTCCCAGTGCGCTTTTAAGTCCTCATGGTCAAGTGGTGATTCGCCTCAATCCGGGTGGCGGAGGATGAATCCCAGTTGCCTCTGCGTCTGAGATCATCAACATCACATCTTATCACGTGGCTTGTTGAGCGTGTTGCCACAGAGACATAGCGCGTGTGGAGGCTTCACGTCACCCACCGCAGCATCCCTGCTCAACTCACCACACGCACCACCGAGAACGAACCACATTATAGAGACCACGAGGAGGTTACCTCATGTGACTCTACCCTCCCTAGCAACCGGGCTAATTTGGTTGCTTAGGGGACCTGGCTGGAGTCACTCAGCACGCCCTGGGATTCGAACTAGCAAACTCCAGGGGTGGTAACCAGCGTCTTTTACCCCTGAGCTACCCAGGCCCTGAAACAGATTTTTTTTAAACTTAAGTCAAAGCTTAAGGCTATTCTTAGGATCATTTCTGGAAGTTTTTTGCATACGGCCCCAGGTCCCTTTTTTCTTGAGAGATCTCGTAACACTGCAACTAGTATATCACCCACCCTTAGCACAGAGTAATGTCATGTGTAATGTTTAATGTAAAAAAATTTTTTTTAAAAAAGAACATCATTATCAGTTCTTTAATTCTTACCAGTTACCGATTGGAAAGGAAGTGGTGGAACGCCAGAACCGGAACAAAAAAATACAGTTTCTGCTCAGAACGAACCGAAATGAAAAACATTTTGTATTTAGTCCCTGCTCTGACCACCTCCAAATGGAGTTAAAGTGATCAGATCACAATGTGTTTCCAAGACATATTTGACCCTTTTTATTCTTTTGACAGTGTACACTTGTGATCTGATCACATGGGACAGATGAAAACCTAAATGGTCCTAAATGTTCAGGACAAAAAGGCCCTTGATGTTGTAGCCAGTGGCATCATAGTTGGTCCACAGGACATCAGCATAGATTATCTTTAGAGGAATGACTTGAATGGGGAGATTAGTTTTCAATGTATGTCTCTAATAGAACTTCTGTTTTCTGTGATGTCTCTCAGGGAGTTAATCCTTCTTTGGAGCAAACTGCAGAGAAGAATTGATGAGTCCCTTGAATCATTTCTTGAACGGTGCTTGCAGTTTGGAGCCATTGCCAAGACTATCTACCCTCTTCTTTTCCTCATTCGTGTAATTCAGACAGAGGTGAATAGACTTATTTCATCTCTTTTTATTTAATTTATAATATTTAATCAAGGTATGGGTGCTTCTAAATCTTCAATTTTTTTTTTTTTTTTTCAGACAATGCACCTTGGCCTAGCAGTATCAGTTGAACTGTGTGTGAAAGCTCTTCAGCTTCCAAAGCAAGAAGATGTAGACTCTAAAACAATGGTCTGCAAGATGGTTGCCTGTCTCCTTCCTGAGGATCTGGAGATGATACGGGCCTGCCAGCTCACAGAATTCCTCTTAAGCCCTGCTCAGGAGTCTTTTGATGTTCTTAAGGACCTCTACACACATCCTGATCAAAAATATGATGAGGAAAATGCCATTATTCCAAATTCCCTGCGCTGCGAACTGCTACTTGCTCTGAAAGCACACTGGCCCTTTGACCCTGAATTTTGGGACTGGAAAACTTTGAAGCGGCACTGCATTCGATTACTGGGGCTAGAACCTGAGGAGGAGGTGGAGGATGAAGCAGCATCCGAGGAGCTGTATAATCTAGAAGCAGTTTTGAATGAAGAGGCAGAGGAGGAGGGAGATAAGTGTGAAATCAATGGATTTAGCAGCAATGAACAAGAGCAGACAGAGGAAAAAACAGTTTCAACAAAGGAACAAAAAGTCTTGAAGAAAAAAGCACAAGGTCTTAAATGTCAGAAGTATAAGTTTCTCTGCCAGATATGCCATAAAGAAGTGGTTGAGTCACGAATCTGTCACCACACCAAAAAACATATGGAGAATGGTGTGTGGAGGTGCCCTATATGTCTACAAGAGTTCAAAATTCGAAAGGAGTTTGTGGCACACTCTAAAAAACACATTAAGATGCCTACAAAGGCCCGTCACTGGAAAAAGAAAAAAGTAAAGAAGAAGGTGGACCAGAAAAAAGATTTTAAAGAGAATGGTTTCGATGACCTAGAGCCTGGTCAAATTCCTTTAGACCCTTCCCTTGCCATGTACTATCAGTCCACCCATGACCCTGTTGTATTAGAACATATATTAGAGCAAGCAGCTAGTGTGCCTAAAAACCAAGAAGAAAATGATTTTATCACATTTGACTACATCAACACATACTTCAAATTACAGGATCGTGATGTTTACCAGTGTCCAGCCACTGGCTGCTCAAAGAATTTTAAACTTTTCAAGTACATGGGTATACACATAAAAAATGAGCATGATAATGATGACCCCAACTTAAAACATTATCTGGAGATGAAAGATCGGCGGGAGAAGTGCACTTTTTGCCGGAAAACCTTTATGACTGGCTACCACCATCGCAAGCACCGTCGGGTCCATTATGGAGATCATCCTTTTACGTGTGTGGTCACCGGATGTGGCGCTCATTTTAACGCCACCAATGAACTCCTTGCGCATAAACATAGTCATGGGTATCATTTGTCCTATGGCTGCGAGTTGAAAGGCTGCAGTTTCTCATACTGTGACCTTGGGCAGCTCTACCACCATGAGGCACAGCACTTCCGCGATGCTGCTTATACTTGCACCAGTCCAGGTTGCAAGCAATTTTTCTACTCACGCAGAGAATTTCTAAAACACTTGGCCACTCATAACATCACTTTCACAGAGGAAGACTTTGAGAGGCAGAGAAAAATGAAAAGAAAACTTTTGCTCCCAAATGTAAAAGATGATAGGGGCTCTGAGTCAAAGGCGGAATTAGAGAATGGTGTCCAAAAAAGTGGTTCAAGTTTATCATCGCAGCCCTCGGAATGCAAAGAATCTAAGGCTTCATTGACATGTGTTGCTGTCTGCTTTGATGGCAAAAAATTCACCTGTGGCCTAAAAAGGTGTGGAAGGACCTTCACTAACACCAGAGAACTTCATAAGCATTTGAAAATTGCCCATGCAGACAAATTTAATGAAGAGGATCAAATTTGCAAAAAAAAAGTACAAGCAAAGCATTTGAAGACTCAAACTATTGAAATGCATAAAAATGGCCAGGGTAATGGGTCATCTACAGAGGAATCTACTCAAGAAAAGGCTGTCTCACCTGCAGCTGGTTCTGTATATTGTGACACAACCCTTTTAGACACTGAACTTGGTGCAACGCTAACTGAGATCATGCTTGGATTAAGTCAACTAAGCCTTATTACTCCTAGCACCAGATATGTTAGGCGTAACTCACAGAGAACTGTTTCAGGATCTAACACGCCATTGCTCACTTGCCTCTCTACCTTGAATGCAAGATCACCAGCCAAAGCAACAACAAACAACACAACTGAGCTGAGAACTCCTGTGGAAGGTAGTGATTCAAAGAGACCTGCCAAAGCAACAACAAACAACAAAACTGAGTTGAGAACTCCTGTGGAAGGTAGAGATTCAAAGAGATCTGCAAAAGCAACAACAAACAACAAAACTGAGCTGAGAACTCATGTAGAAGGTAGTGGTTCGAAGAGACTGCCCAGCAAAACAGAATCACCACAAACACCTGATAACATTAAAGAATCCGTGTTGAAGTATGAACCACAAAGTGAGATCCTTGTGAAGCCTCCAACCAAGCCATACACCTGTGAAGCAAAAACCTGCCAATACCAGAGTGTTACTAGCTTTGATTTAATCCAACACTATATAACGTTTCATGGTTGCTCTTTGGAGGAGGTGAATCAGATGGAGGTGTTTCAATCTCAAACACTGAAGCCTTTCAAAACACTTGATGATAATGTTAGAGATTCTGTCTTTGAGAAGGATCAACCACAAAATGAGTTCCTTGTGCAGCCCACAACCAAGCCTTATACCTGTGAAGCTGACAATTGCCATTACCAGAGTGTTACTAGTCGTGCTTTAATGCAGCACTATATTAAGGTCCACCATTACTCTGAGGAGAAAGTGAAAGAAATGGAGGTGTTTCGGTCTCAAACATTCAGGCCCTTCCAGTGCCATCTTTGCTCCAAGTGCTACAAAAATAAAAAAGGGTTGAGGGTCCATTATATGCAGATGCATGACATAACTAAAGCAGTTGTTGAACAGATGAGTTGCTCTTTTAAAAAGAAGCTGGGTGATGAGGCACCCTTGTTGTCCTCATCCAAAATAAAGAAGAGAAAGAAGTCACAGTCATCGAAAATGGATGAGGTTAAATCCCAAAGAAGAGATGCGTGCAAATGGCAACCGAGATGCCAAAAAGGAAATGAACAATTGTGGAAAAAGAAACTATGTAGGAAAAATGACAAAGTTAAAGCTAAAGAGAAAAGGCAGAGCAGCGGCATTTTATCATCACCACAGCAGGTCATTTCTGAGACTGATGCTAATGTAAACCATTCAAAGAATGATGGTAGTGGAAGCCACCGCTTGGTAGCAAAAGAAAACCTAAGCTACATCCTCAGCAAATACAACAAACACTTTACCTGCACACACAAGAACTGCAAAGCTGCTTTCACCAATCAGAAAGGTCTTGTTGGCCACCTTCAGTTTGTGCACCACTCTAATTGCTCACAGTTGTGTTTCCCATGTGAACACAATGGATGCAGTAAGCAATTTAACCACTATTCAAGTCTTACTAGCCACTACCGCCGAGTGCATAACCTTACCAAAAAGGAAATTCCCTCAAAAACATCCTGCAATGGAAATTCAAAGAGCATACCAAAAAGACAAACAGCCACATTGGAAGAGCCCATACCAAGATATAAATGCACCTATGCTAACTGTAATGAATCATACCATCTCAACAGCAGCCTCTTGCGGCACACAAGTCAGTTTCACTGGAACCAGCCTCTCCCAAATCCAGTTGCCACAGCTGTGAACTGTGAGTTTATCCCAAGCTATAAAAAACACGTGTTCTATAGGTACTGTGATCCATCAGATTCCCTTGTGGTGCGTCTTCAAAGTACACCTAAGAAAGAGTCAAATAGTGGATGCCAAACTAAGCTGATCATCTCACCCTCCTCTCAATTCTCAAAAGACTCTCAAAAGCTAACTCTCAAGCAGTCTTTAAGATGCTGCCGCAAAGGCCAGGAACTTCATCAATCTGAGAAGAACTTTGAGTTGATTGAAGAAACAGCAGAAGAGGAGCCGGCTAAAGTATCTATAAAACCAACATCCAAAACAAGTGGAAGATTTGACCTGATTTTCTTCCGAACACATGAGGAGGCTTTGCAGATGTGCCAAGATCGCTGTCTACCAATGGCCTTTCCTTGTATGATACAGAACTGTGACTCTGTGGTCTCGTCTAAACGTAGTTTGCAACGACATTACATGAGGTGTCACAAAGTTGCACGCAAACTGTTGGATGATAATAAGGACAAGTTGTTTTACACTATTGAAAAACTAGAGGAGATTATACAAAAGAAATCTGCTGTTTCTGCAATACCTGATTTAACACAGATTCCAAATGGTGTCCTCAAGATGGAGTATCAAGCAGAGCCTTCGACCCCAGGTGGCCCATCACTGCCAATGAGCCTCCATTCAATCAAAACCGATTCAAAGGGGCAGGAGGTGGGCGAGTATTCAGGGGAGCCACTCCCTGACAGCAATTTGCTTATTGCCGCAGATGATTTGCTCTATGGGGAATCAAGTGGGCATCCTGCAGAGCCTATTTCTGAGAAGAGTCAAAGCCATGAGGAGAGGTCAGAGTCAAGCGCACCTCCCCTTATACGTCCACCACCGCTGGACCTCTCGCCACCCTCTACCCTCAGAATAGCTGTTGATGAAAGTTCATTTGAACCCTCTAGTAAAGACAGTTATAGTAAATCCATTAACATTCCTTCCTCTGTTTCCATATCAGTTCCGACCCCAACCCGGCAACCTCTCCGATGGAAGAATGAACTCTCTGAAGCACCTACCCTGGTTCCTCATTCACCAATCTCAATGGATCCCCGAACTCTCAATCTAGCCCCACGAGCTTTTGACATTACAGCTTACAAACCAGTTGGCTTTGAGTCTTCATTCTTGTCATTTATTAAGGAGAAGGAAGAAGAGGTTAATTATGACAAGCAGTGGACTGCAGTAGTTCCTAATCCTTGCCTCAAGCCAGATCTACCTCGCCGGAGAGATTGTTTACGACGGAACTGCTCAGTCAAGGAGAACAATGAGAGAGGAGCCACAATCTCTCGAAGCCACAGGTCTCAATCACCTCTGAGGCATTTGATCTCTAAAGGGGAGTGTACCTCGATCCAGAATCTGCGACTCATTTTGGAGAGGGCTTTGAGGGGCTTTGGTGACCAAGCTATAAAACAGCTACAGTTCTTGAAACCTGTGGTGGTTCTAGAGAGGCCCAAGTCCTCTGCCTCCATTTTTGATCTGTTACCCTCTGAAACAAAAGCTTAAGCTGCTACTAGGCACTAGGGCAGTTAAAACTCTTGCCCACCTTTTTTTATTTGAAAGACTTTCATAGTATTTTTATATCATGGTTACAATTTTGGTTCTTTGCTGTCAGGGTTAGGTACCTTGTTTAATTTGTGAATGTTTATGTGTATATAAGGGTAAATGGGGAAAAAATAAAAACAAATGAAATTTTGAACAATTATATTCTGTTTCTAGTGTTGTCATATCTGATGGCTCATCTTTTGAAAATGATTCTGAATCTTCCACAGTCTTCATGAGTTAAAAAGGAAGGCACTCAAGTAGGCCTGTCACGATAACTACTTTTGTTGGACGATATATTGTCCCAGAAATAATTGCGATAAACGATATTAATGTCATTTTAAGACCATTTTATGCCACTGATATAATAAAATAATAGCATAATAATGCAAGTACACCCTTTCAAAGAGCAAATGAACTTTTAATCTTAAGAATATTCAGAAATTGGAATTTAAATGTCAAAAAAAAAAAAAAATTAAAAAAAAAAATTTAAATCATGAAGGCCCCTCTCCATCTCCAACTGCGGTTTTTGTTCCCAGCCCAGAAAACTGGATGGGATTTTTATGTTTTAGATGAGCTTTTAAGTTAGTTGTATTGCCACTTTTCGTTGCCACTGTTTTAAACGAAGTCTGCATACCGGCTCGTTCACGTTAATGGACTCTCCTCTCTCATTCGCCTTAAAGCTAAATGTTCCCACACCGGAGCTGTGGATTGCGGCTTTGAAACCAAGTCCATTTGGACTTATTCTTCCAAACTTTCTGGCTGGAATTATGCAGTTGTCGGGAAAAAAACTATTACAGGGCTCGACTTTAATCATCAACATGTGCTTGTCCTTCGGACAAGTAAATAGATCATTCACTTGTCCAAGAAAAAAAGTTACTTGCCCGGAGACAAAAACAAAAGGCATAGGAAAGGGGAAAAAAAGAAAAGCCTCCGTCGTCATAATTTACACCTGACAGGGATTACGAACACAGTGCAGAAAGACAGTAAATCATTACCAACCCTCAAGTCTGTATGAATTTCTCTCTTCTGAGGAACATAGAATTCACTGTCCCCATCAAATAAAAGTGGATTGAGACCGAAACTAACATTCTCCCTAACTTCTTTTGAGTTCCACGAAAGATACAAAGTCAGACCGGTTTGGAACAACATTAAGGCGAGTAATGATGACAGAATTTTTGGTGACATTTTACAATAAGGTTCATTAACATTAGATAATGCATTAGCTATGATGAACTAACAATGAACAATATTTTACCGCATTTATCAATATTAGATTGCAAGTCAAATTCTCTTTAACTTGCCCTTTCAAAATTTCCACTTGTCCCGGACAAGCGTTAATGTCGAGTAACACGTAATCGTCACCTGTCGCTGTCCGCTGTGTGTGTGGAAGAGCTGAGCCCCACCGAAAAAAAAAAAAAAAAAAAAAAGAGAGGAGAGGACAGAGGCAACGCGACTAGCTAAAATGTTGGTGACATTTATTCTTATGTAAACAAACACGCATGTAAACAAAGTGGGCAATATCGAGGTCATGTCCATATATCGTACGATAAGTCGATAACGTAATTATCGTGACAGTCCTACACTCAAGCAGATCCAGTCGCACTGGTTATTGTGCAGAGTGTCTCACAGGGTACAGTTACATCATGACAAGTGCTCTTTAGGTAAATATGTGCATTTCCATAATCAGGTCAAAAAATTACATGTTCTGAATCGCACTGTTCTACACCGAACCTGCTTTGCTGAGAGTTATGGTTTCATTTTTTCATTGTGGTGCTGCAAAACCAACCAATCGTGTGTTGCCATGTCTCTAAAGTCATTCCACCAGCATAGATGACCTAAGTGCTAAGAAATCTGTTCAGGGAACGGGTTGTAATCCTACCATACCAAACTCTGTTCTGATGGAAATGCTGCTGGTGCTGTGACTTGTGTGCTCAGAATGGTTTTGCCTGATGATGGAAATGCACTCATTTTTTTTTCCTCTTTTGTTTTTTTTTTTTTTTTTTTTTTGTAAATGACATTGGGTGTATACAGTTTATCATGATTTGTTTGTTGGCTTGAAATTCCTTTGCTATTGATAAGGTACTAGACAAAGAAAAGCATACCCAGACATGACTAGAATTGTAAATAAATTAATAAACTTACAAATCATACTGGGAAAGCATTGCTTGTTAAGGAGGTTAACAGAAAGGTCTGGATACATCGGCCTTTGATTAGGTGACCGATATTCATCCTCAAATGGTAAGCCCAAAAACACTAACTATGCAGTACATGGTTTTACTCTCCCACCTGTGCAGCTACCTGTGGGTTAGTGTCAGTGTCATAAAAAAACACTTGAGCTGTTTCCATTTTTAGATAATACTTAGTTTATTCTTGTTTTGGGGTATTTTGTTAACTTAAAAAAAAAAATACTTGTCAGGTCTTACCATTTGACGTTTTGTCCTGGCAGTGTGCAAACCTGTCCCATTTTTTTATTTATTTTATTTTTTTGCAGTATGATACATGTCACTGGTTAAAAAGAATTCATGGGTATGAGTTAAACCATCATTGGACCTTTGGAAATACATTTCTAAAGAACACATTCCAAGTGCATTAAACGTACTAGAACTTCATTCTGGACCTAAACTGTTCTGGTCATTTGGGACTACAGTTTGGTTGCCAAATATACAAATATAATGCTGTTATTATGGCTTATATACAGTAAGTATTGTAGTTTAATTTGTTGATTATACCATACCTATGTACTTAAAAAGGCTTTCCTAATTTGTTAAGCTGGCTAAGACTTGACTCCACAATGCTTGATGTCCACTGGTTGATTTGATTGTGTTTGTAAGAGATGTTGCCAGTGGTGCTTTCAACAGTTATCAAAATAGCCCATAATACTTTGACAATTGTAAAAATGGCATTTCAGATTTAAATATTTACATGACATTTTTTTTTTTCAAAATACTCATGCAATCCAGTGTTATTATTGTTAACGAAAACTAAAATTAAAATAATTTTCTTAAACTAAATAAAAATAAAAACAAAAAATATTGGAATAAAACTGAAACTAGACTAAATGAATTTTCATAATTCCAAAACTAATTAAAATAAAAAATGTTCTTGAATTAATTTTAGTTTTAGGTTTTGATATAATAGGATGAATACGGGCAAAGTGGGACTCTTTTGGAAATTGTACTTTTCTTGACACTTTGAATTATGATCCAAATGCCACACAACCTGACATTTATACCTTTGAAAAAAGCTTAGGATGTATTCTACCTTAGTCAAAAGCAAAAATGAAGAAATATTCAATACTGGAAAGTAGAACTTTTGAAGACCGTCTTTTGATCAAATCCCAGATTGTTTTTTTTTTTGTTTTTTTTGTTTTTTTTGCAGTATTGGTAAAGTGGGACAGAGGAAAAATGATTCTCTAGACAATATCTACAATGTGTTTGGAAAGAATTTTTATATTTTCAATTACACTTTCACAAAATTAAGTTTATTTTTTATAACCTTAAGATTTACATCAAATTTCTGTCATTTTCTTTACCATTGCTTTTACCACTAGTGGACATGAAATGAGCTCTGCCACACATCCTAAAGTAAAATCATCCATTTAAAACTCAAAAAGTTAAAGGGAAAGTTCACCCTAAAATGAAAAGTCTCATCATTTACTCACCCTCATGCCGTCCCAGATGTGTTTGACTTTCTTTCATCTGCTGAACACAAAGATTTTTAGAAGAATATCTCAGCTCTGTAGGTCCATACAGAACAAGTCAATGGGGTCCAAATCTTTGAAGCTCCAGAAAGCACATAAAGGCAGCATAAAAGTAATCCATAAGTGGTTTATTCCATGTCTTTTGAAGTGATCTAATCTGTTTTGGGTGAGAACAGACCAAATGTAACTCCTCTTCACTGTACATCTTGCAATTGCAGTCTACAGGAATGACCATCGTTTCAAGCTCAATTACACTTACTGATACAGTTTGCAGAGTGCTAGATGGCACTGGGAAATATAATCAACCTTGAAATCATGATTGCCAAGGAGACTGCTGAAGTCAAGATTTAGAGTAAAAAAGGACTTAAATATTGATCTGTTTCTCACCCACACCTATCATAGAGATGGATTTAACCACTGGAGTTAAAGCATTCATTTTATGCTGCCTTGTGTTTTTTGGAGCTTCAAAGTTTTGCCCCCTATTGACATGACAGAGAGCTGAAATCTTCTAAAAATCTGTGCTCAGCAGAAGAAAGTCATTCACATCTGGGATATCATGAGGGTGAGTAAATGATGAGAGAATTTTCATTTTTGAGTGGACTATTCCTTTAATTGTTTACTCCCCAAAGATTAGTTTAGTAATGATTTATAATCATTTAAGGAAATTCAAGCTTAAATGCCCTTTGTCACTTTACCCATATTCACGCTATATTATAAAATTTGCAACATTTATAATCCACATTAAACATGAAAATACCACTAGATAGAGGTAACACAAGACTGCAGTGAGACATTTAATGATGTTAAACTTTATAAATTACAGCAGTAAACACTCAGCTTTGACAGCCATAAAAAATACTAAAACTAAAATAAAACTAAACTAAAACTAACAGAAACTAAACTAAATTGTAATGACAAATTGAATATAAAATAGAAATAAAAACTAAATGAAAATCCAAAACTACAATAACACTGATGCAATCAAAGTAATTAAGTGAGTTCTTATTTGAGGATGTGTGGATCTGGTTTCTGCAGTTTGAATTCTGAAATTATGATAATTCTTACTTCTGGTTATCTCTCCAAAACAAATGCAGCCTGGGAATGAATGTAATACATAGTTAGGGTAGCACTGGTGTATGCTGTTACTTTCATGTACGCTGTCTTTTTTTATTTTTTTTATTTTGTATTTTTTAATAATATTTACAGCAGAATAATTTAAAAGTATGAACCAAAACTCCACTGCATTAAGCTTCTGTTATAGTAGTTTTTTTTACATGTTACCAACCTCCTCAGCAGTCTGATACTCGTCCATTGTGCGAGTTTTCACAAAGGTTTATTTTGTAGTTTCTATGGAAACAGACAAAGATCATTCCCCGAATAATCACGGCCATAGACTGACATCTCCTTAAAGACGGTTGATTTGATGCCGATGACATAAAATTATGCTATTGATTATTATTTCACAGTGTATTCATTGTATTTATTTATTTATTTGTAAAGTCACATAAATACAGTTAATGATACTCAAAAAGATTGCAATTTTTATTTTCTTTATGTGTATGTTTGTTTGTTTGTTCGTTGTAAGGGACAGTTATGATCTTTGTGTCTGAAATACTTTGTCAAGAGTTTATGAGTTTTTGTCAAGTCCTAAAAATTTCAGCGGCTTTGACAGTTTACTAATTTTACAGAAAGTGGAACTGTTTATCTAAATATCAAGGCGCTTTATCAGTTATATTAATAACAACAACTTTTCCATTTATGTTTGCAAGAATCGTCTGCGTCTGTTGATGAACTGTTTCGGTCTCCGTATAAATAAACCCTATATCACTGTACACTTCTTCCCCACTTAGAATCTGTACAAGTTTATCATGCGTCTAGGAACCTTTGTTCTTGTGCTGTTGTGTCAGGTGGAACACAGTTACTGGTTACACGCTGCTTCACATGAATAAGAAAGGGAAGTGATAGAGCATGAGTTATCATTATAAGTGCACCCCTGCTTATTGTTTTTCAATTTGTAGATATTTTGATAACACGTTCTCGTAAGGGTTAAGTTTTGTATTGGTTCGGAATAATAACGAAGACTGTGTTTGTCTTGAATTGCGAGGTGACTGCTGCCGGATTGCTCCAGGCTAATTAACGGTATCAACAAATAACTGTCAGGCCGTAATCATGCTGCTGGAAGTTCTTGCATTACCGGTTGAAGACAAAATCTTTTACGCTGTCTTGGTCTTCTCATGGACGGTGTATGCTTGGGAGGCCTACCTCGCCTATAGACAGGTGAAATCAGATGCTTATTGTTTCATGGTTGTGAATGTGTTTACATTTGTGCAGCTCACCTCTTCATGCATTTAGGATTTTTTATGGTATGTACTGATTTGCATTTTTCTTTTACTGTTTAAAACTCAATTATTCTCATGTAAAGCGTTGAGCATATGCAAAACATTGCCAATAGGGATGTACAGAACAGAAATTCCAGTGAATGTGTGTAAACTCAATCCCTTTTTACCCATCACAGAGGAAGATCTACAGAACTACAATGCATGTGCCTACTGAGCTGGGCAAGATCATGGATTCAGAGACCTTTGAAAAGTCTCGCCTTTATCAGCTGGACAAGAGCAACTTTGGATACTGGTCTGGGCTCTACTCTGAGACAGAGGGCACGGTAAGCTTGAAACATCCTGCAAAGAAATGTATCATATTCAGAGATCTTGAAATGACTGTATAAGCAGTGGTGGAGTGAATGTGTTTTTCCATAACCAACACTTTTTTTATGGTAATAATTATTATTTTATTAAGTATAATTCAGAGTCGTTCCTAGGATAGGAATTATTATTATAGGAAATATATTAAATGGAATACATAGACTATAAATTAATGCCAACTAAAGCCTTCATCAGCCAAATAAAACGGACACTTCATCTGTGTGCACTTCAGTAGTCAATTCGGGATGGACTTCAAAGACACTTAATCATTAATCTTACAGTTCATACAAAATCGTTTAGTTTTAAACATTGCCCACCAAAACAAGACTTGTACTACACATAAATAACTAATATTGGCATTGTATTCATGCTATAGTGCCAGAGGGGAACTGGCTCCCCCAGCTGAGCCTGGTTTCTCACAAGGTTATTTTTCCCCATAAACTCCATCTTATGAAGTTTTGTGTTCCTTGCCAGCCACTGTCACCTTTGGCTTGCTCACTGGGGGCTTAAAGACAATAATTTTTAAGGCATGGTTTTCAATCACGTTATTCATTTAAACTGTACAATGAGGACTTTAAGACATCACAACATAATTTTGTTACTGCATACTTTTCTGTAAAGCTGCTTTGAAACGATGCATGTTGTGAAAAGTGCTATACAAATAAATATGACTTGACTTAAAGTTATGCTTTCTTCTGTGTTTTATATTCAGACATTCACATCTGCAGCTTTCAAAATGAAATAATTAATGTTTCCCCTTAGAGGATAAACATATGAAACTTGTTTTTGCACCTTGTGGTTTCATTCTAATGAGATTTAGACTATAAATACTATCTTCCTTTTCTTTTTATTTTGTTTTGTAGCTGATTCTGCTCCTGGGAGGAATCCCCTTCCTCTGGAAAGTGTCAGGGAATCTCACTGCTCATTTTGGACTTGGTCCAGAGTATGAGGTGGGTGTAATATCTGCAACTCTTTTCAGAACCTTAAAGGGATAGTTCACCCAAAAATGAAAATTCTCTCATCATTTATTCACCCTCATGCCATCTAAGATGTGTAAGACTTTCTTTCTTTTGCTGAACACGAACAAAGATTTTTAGAAGAATATCTCAGCCCTGTAGGTCCATACAATGCAAGTGAACGTAGGCCAGAACTTTGAAGCTCTAAAAAGCACATTAAGGCAGCATAAACCAAATTCATCAGACTCAAGTGGCTAAATCAATGTCTTCTAAAGTGATCCATCTGGTTTTGGGTGAGAACAGACCAAAATATAACTCCTTTTTCACTGTTCATCTAGACAGCAGTATTTGCCCATTATACATAGGGGCCACAGTTTGTTCCTGACAGGCAGCAGATGCCTTAACTCTGCCCCCACCCTAATCCTAGCCACATAGAGCCTGTAAGGCAGAGTAACCTACCAGGAACAACAGATGGCACCTTTCTGCCCATCGCGGCAATATTCTTGCCGATCATGACTTTAAGGTCGATTACACTTCCTATAGCACCAACTAGCACTCTGAGCATGCATCAAGCAGTAGGAAGTGTAATCGAGCTTGAAATCATGATTGTGCCTAGAGACTGCAATGGCAAGATGTACAGTCAGGAGTAATGTTTTGGTCTGTTCTCACCTTAAACTAACTGGATCACTTCAGAAGACATTGATTAAACCACTGGAGTCTTTTTGGACCTTATGTGTTCTGTCCACCATTCACTTGCATTGTATGGACCTACAGAGCTGAGATATTCTTCTACAAATCTTTGTTTGTGTTCTGCTGAAGAAAGAAAGTCATACACCTCTGGTGAGAGAATGATGGGAGAATGTTCATTTTTAGGTGAACTATCCCTTTAAGATGGCTAAAGACACTTGACATTTTTTGTATAATCAGTTTAACCCAAGATGGCCCAGTAAATCATCATTAGAAACATCCTGGAGCATCCATGTAATACTTATTTACTTATAGCTGTCAAATATGTCCATATGCTGCTATTACTCATGTAAGTATGGTGAAATTCAGCTGAGTTGGACAAAGGCCGTGTTTGGAAAGGAATACTAGCTTTCTGCTTACTGTACATATTGCAGTAAACACTGTATATTGCCTGCTATTTTATAAATGGCAGGTGTCATGCTACATTATCTCATGACCTTATCACTTCGCATGTTAGTTATCTTGGAGATAACCTTTCCGTTTTTATTTCAGTTTTGTTTACAAATATTTTAAACTTTTGGCAGTCCTATCAAAAAAGTCTGTAATTACTTTAATTCGTCAAATGGAAATTTGTTACTTTTTATGCATATGGAAAATTTGCAAACTGTGTACAATGTACAGTACATTCTAGATACTGCAGAAATAAACATAAGAGTATAATGTTAGTATGCTATTCTGAACATGGCCTAAGAAAAGCTTCATCTATTGATATTTACAATGTTCTTATTTCCTTCAGATCTCCCAGTCTTTGGGGTTCCTGATGTTGGCTACTCTTTTTAGTGCCTTCACTGGTCTTCCCTGGAGCCTCTACAGCACTTTTGTTATTGAGGAAAAGCATGGATTCAACCAGCAGGTAGGGATAACGCTCTTTCTCTGTACAGTGTTTTATTTAATGTACTGAATTTCGTGTGATGTTCAATTTAGCGCACTTGTTATTATGACTCTCTCCTGCTGTGTCTTTTTCTCTCATTCTGTGTCTTCCCTCTAGACACTGGGTTTTTTTCTGAAAGATGCTGTAAAGAAGTTTGCTGTGACGCAGTGTATTTTGCTCCCAGTAACATCATTGCTACTCTACATCATCAAGATCGGAGGGGATTACTTCTTCATCTACGCCTGGCTCTTCACTCTTGCCGTCTCTCTGGTTAGTTACCATTATTTTTTGTGGTCTGTGAAAAAAAGAAAACGTTTCTGTTTTGTCACTCTTCATAAGTCATTGAGTGAATTTTCCTAAGTGCTGATGCTTATGTCTATGGCCATTTCACATCACCTCTCTTGGATATATTATACTTATTAGGAATATTCCAGGTTCAAGACAAGTTAAGCTCAATCGACAGCATTTGTGTCATAATGTTGATTACCGCAAAAATTACATTTGACTTGTCCCTCCTTTTCTTAAAAAAAAAAAAAAGAAAAAAAGAAGCCAAATTCTGGGTTAAAGTGAGGCACGTACAATGGAAGTGAATGGGGGGCAATCCTTAAACGTTAAAATACTCACTTTTTCAAAAGTATAGCCACAAGATGTAAACAATATGCGTGTAAACATTATTTTAATGTGATAGTCACCTACTAACATTTTCTGTGTTGTTATGCCTTTAAACTTTCCAAAAATTGGCCTGATTCACTTCTATCGTAAATGCCTCACTGTAACCTCAATTTTTGCTTCTTTTAAAGAAAAGGAGAGACGAGTTAAAATAATTTGTGTTAATCAACATTATACCGTAAATGCTGTCGAGTGAGCTTAACTTGTGTTGAACACAGAATATTCCTTTAAGCTAAAATCTTGTGACATGAGCTTGATTTCCCTCATTCCCCAGATTCTGGTGACTATCTATGCAGACTATATCGCTCCTCTGTTCGATAAGTTCACTCCGCTGCCGGAGGGAGAGCTGAAGAGCGAGATTGAGAGCATGGCGAAGTCCATCCACTTCCCCCTCACCAAAGTCTATGTAGTAGAAGGTACAGCAAACAAATAATCTGATTCACTACAATAATATAGAAGATTTTAGAGGTTTGTTAGCCATATGCAACAATTACAGTAGCAGTATCAGTCATTTTATATCACTTGAGCCACAATATATCAGTCTTGGATTGCTTTTTGCCCTCTTTCTCCTTTCTCCAATGTTTCTGCCCTCTATTTTCTTGTTTCCAGGCTCAAAGAGATCTTCCCACAGCAATGCCTACTTCTACGGTTTCTTCAAAAACAAGCGTATTGTACTATTCGACACACTTTTGGAGGATTTCTCTCCTTTAAACAAAACCGAGGGGGCAGAGTCAGGGACCAGAGAGGAGAATGAGGCGACAGAGAATGAGAACAAGTCCAAACCAAAGGCGAGAAAAATCAGTACACTTCTTAAATGAAAACAGATAAAATGTTATCTTGCACTGTTATGGGTGAGAACAAAATCAGTGCTATTAAATTATTACAAAAGTTAGTGGGTCATTTCCATGTGCATCTATGTACACTGCTATTTGTGGTCCTTTGGTCTAAGTTAGACTGATACATTATATCGGTTTTACAGATTAATGTGTGCAGTTAGTCACTTTTTAGAACTATCGGTTATCTGCAAAACACTATACTGATAGTTGCAGATAGTTTTTTTTATTATTATTATTTATTCCTCATTTTTTTTATCCTTCATCAATAAACCTCATGTGGTGAAATATATATACCGTTGAAGTCCGAAGTTTACATACACCTTAGCCAAATACATTTAAATTCAGTTTTTCACAATTCCTGACATTTAATCGTAGAAAACATTCCCTGTCTTAGGTCAGTTAGGATCACTACTTTATTTTAAGAATGTGAAATGTCAGAATAATAGTAGAGAGAATTATTTATTTCAGCTTTTATTTCTTTCATCACATTCCCAGTGGGTCAGAAGTTTACATACACGTTGTTAGTATTTGGTAGCATTGCCTTTAAATTGCTTAACTTGGGTCAAACGTTTTGGGTAGCCTTTCACAAGCTTCTCACAATAAGTTGCTGGAATTTTAGCCCATTCCACCAGACAGAACTGGTGTAACTGAGTCAGGTTTGTAGGCCTCCTTGCTCGTACATGCTTTTTCAGTTCTGCCCACTAATTTTATATCTGATTGAGGTCAGGGCTTTGTGATGGCCACTCCAATACCTTGACTTTGTTGTCCTTAAGCCATTTTGCCACAACTTTGGAGGTATGCTTGGGGACCACTCTGCCATTTGCGACCGAGCTTTAACTTCCTGGCTGATATCTTGAGATGTTGCTTCAATATATCCACATAATTTTCCTTCCTCATGATGCCATCTATTTTGTGAAGTGCACCAGTCCTTCCTGCAGCAAAGCAGCCCCACAACATGATGCTGCCACCACCATGCTTCACAGTTGGGATGGTGTTCTTCGGCTTGCAAGCCTCATCCTTTTTCCTCCAAACATAACAATGGTCATTATGGCCAAACAGTTACATTTTTGTTTCATCAGACCAGAGGTAATTTCTCCAAAAAGTAAGATCTTTGTCCCCATGTGCAATTGCAAACTGTAATCTGGCTTTATGTTGGTTTTGGAGCAGTGGCTTCTTCCTTGCTGAGCAGCCTTTCAGGTTATGTTGATAATAGGACTCGTTTTTCTGTGGATATAGATACTTGTCTACCTGTTGCTGTTGTTCTGGGATTGATTTGCACTTTTCGCACCAAACTACGTTCATCTCTAGGAAATAGAATGCATCTCCTTCCTGAGCAGTTTGATGGCTGCGTGGTCCCATGGTGTTTATACTTGCTTACTATTGTTTGTACAGATGAACGTGGTACCTTCAGGCATTTGGAAATTGCTCCCAAGTATGAACCAGTCTTTTTTTTTTCTGAGATCTTGGCTGATTTCTTTTGATTTTCCCATGATGTCAAGCAAAGAGGCACTGAGTTTGAAGGTAGGCCTTAAAATACATCCACATGTACACATCCAGTTGACTCCAATTAGCTAATCCGAAGCTAATTGCCTAAAGGCTTGACATCATTTTCTGGAATTTTCCAAGTTGCTTAAAGGCACAGTTAACTTAGTGTATGTAAACTACTGATCCACTGGAATTGTGATATAGTCCATTAAAAGTTCAACAATCTGTCTGTAAACAATTGTTGGAAAAATTACTCGTGTCATGCACAAAGTAGATGTCCTAAACAACTTGCCAAAACTATAGTTTGCTAATATGAAATCTGTGGAGTGTATGAAAACTGACTTCAACTGTATAAAAACGATATACTGTATACAAAACTATATATACAAAAAAACTGTTTATCTAGTAAATATAAAGGCTATAAAAAACTTCTTACATATACTGGAGAGCATTGTAATGCAGCCAAGTTTCTTTTATTTCAAAATAAGAGTTCTGGGTGTATTTTGGGCTTGTTTATAGTTAAAAGTTCTGAATTATACACCAAATCGTATTTTTTTCTGGTTATTATTGAGATTTTGTTTGCACAATAAACTGCTTTTGGAATTTTATTCATTTTGGAGCCTTAATGTTTGTGCCCTTCATTGTATGGAAAGACTAAGTATTTAAGTATTTAAAAAAAAAAAAAATTATTGGTCGATTAATCTGTTATCTGCCTTTTCCCCGACCTTAGTTATCGGCATCTGCAAAATCCACTATCGGTCGACCTCTAGTCTAAGTGTTTCAAATTGTTTCTGTTTATTTCTTTATCCAGAACAAGAAGCAGGGCTGCAGTAACCCTGAGGTCCTGGCAGTTCTTGGACATGAATTGGGGCACTGGAAACTGGGCCATACAGTCAAGAACATTGTAATCAGCCAGGTGAGTCACTGTTTGTATGGCTGCACTCTCTCTAAAAGAGAGTCTGCATGGTGCTGCCCAGCTCAAAGTCTGGGGTTATTGATTTCTAAAATTATATTTTATAAAATTATATATTTGGCATCGTACTGGTCTCCTAATTTTATTAACTGCCAACTGACTGTAGATTAGCCAGTCTTCATAATGGCACGCCATTCTTGTTAGTGGTATTTCTCCAGGCTAGTTTTTGCTTGGTTCTGCAATGCCATTTTCTCCGGTTGTGCATTTAATGGAAAGTTGTCCTGTTTTTTAATGTATGTCAATTTGTTTGGATGATTTTTGCCATTTTATGAGCATGTGAATAGAAATTTGTGTGCATATTAAAGTATTCACTAGCTGTTTCTTCTCTACAGTTGAACTCCTTCCTGTGCTTCTTCCTTTTTGCCGTCCTGATTGGTCGGAAAGAGCTCTTCATGGCATTTGGTTTCCATGACAGCCAACCCACCCTCATCGGACTGATGATCATCTTTCAGTTCATCTTCTCACCTTACAATGAGGTAATACCTCTTGCTTTTCTCCTCTTTCTCTCTCTCTCTCTCTCTCTCCCCCTCACTCTAAAACATTTATTGTCTCCCTTGTTCAATTTTGATAAACTTCAAACATGAAACTTAATAAGAATTACATCATAATTGTCCAAGACATGCTTATTTCCCGCATTATAAGACATAACTCATCTATTTTCACTGTCTTGTCCACCGCAGTTGCTCTCGTTCTGTCTGACAGTGTTGAGCCGGAGGTTTGAGTTTCAGGCAGATGCATTTGCACGGGCTATGGGCAGATCATCTGAGCTCTACTCTGCTCTCATCAAGCTCAATAAGGATAACCTGGGTTTCCCTGTGGCAGATTGGCTCTTCTCTATGTGGCATTACTCTCATCCTCCCTTGCTAGAGCGTCTCAGAGCCCTGACAGGACCCAAGCAGGACTGACGGCTTTGCAAGGGGGAGCTACGTTCACCACTCGCTCCCCCGAGAAAGGGTCTCCGCCGGCCTCTATTGGCCCTCTGAAACCAATGCCTGTTTCTCTCTCTCTTTCCCTTCTGCTTCCATGTCAACCTGCCTGATATTTTCCATTCTCTTCCTAAGTGTTTGGTTTTCTCATTTGTTTGTCATCAGCCTGAGTGGTAATTCAGTGTTTCAGATGGCTTTAGAAACGAATAATGTACAAAATGAGTCTAGGTGTTCAGTTTGCCTTTTGCAATTTTTCTTGACATGATTTTGATTTTTTTAACTGTAAATTTTCCCCTTGGGTACTTTATAGATACATGCATTTAAACTTGTTTTTTTATGTTTTGATCATCAAAGTGTTATCCTCTGTTTGATCCATCTGAACCATGAGAGAGAAAGGAAGTTAAAACATCTCAGAGTGGACCGTAGCTCCACATGACACCCAAAACAATTCTTAGATTTAGTAGTGGGTGCTTCAGATTGCCGGTTGGTGTACTTAAAATAATGTCTGTCATATTAAATGGGAATGAGGATTATCTGCAGTGTAGTCAAGTACATGGTTCAGATGACAGATGTTATGTACAAACCAATGAGACCACTGTTCTGACACTTAAACCACACAGGAAGAGAACTCATTATTTTGATGGCTTACTTTTATGGCTCAGTAAGGCCAGCTAAAATGTTAATTCCAGTATTGGTTCTTTGATAAAATATTTGAAAAAAAAAAATATATATATATATATATATATATATATATATATATATATATATATATATATATATATATGTTTTTTTTTTTTTTTTTTTTTTTTTTTACTTTTGTAACCAAAAAGGGTTGTTTGTGTAAATATGTTAATTTTTGTGAAGTATGAGCAACATTCAAGGGCAGAAGTGACTTTAAAAATTATTTAGTGAGTAGTTAGAAATAATTTTTATTATTTTGTTCATTTTCTCTCTGTGCCTGTGTGCAAGGTGTGTTGGAATGTTGCAGTGAAAGTATGTTGTAGGAACATAATAATGCTGTCATCTTTTTTCATTTTCTCCTAAAATCTGAGCCCTGAATCATAACGATAAAAGTTTTACTGGTGGAAATCTTAGTTTTAGGGAATTTTAGGGCATACACATTTTTTTTTTATATTTGGCATGCAATAAAAATGTTGGTTTCAAGCTTTTAAGATAGTTGACATGTTAATGGATTAAAGAGTTTAAGTGCCCACCTGAAAATTATGCCTAAATGCATCATTGAGAGCATTAGAATCAAATGAATTGAATGGCTGTTGATTCACACTCAAACTACAAGGAATATATCCAGTGACATCTGGGATGATTGACCTGTAAGGAAGTACTTTTGCATTACTATAAATAAAACTGATCACAGCAACTGTGGTACAATTTGGATTTTTATTATGACTAAAAGATGTCGGTCCAGAGAATCAGATTATTTTGTTTGCTTACATGCCAGGGATAACCGATGGAGTGTAGTTATCACCATTAACAGTATACATGTGTAAATGTGAAAACTGCGACAATCATGTTGGTATAGATAACAGAAAGAAATAGTGGAAAAGAAACTATTAATGCTAGAGAGAAAATTAAGGGGCCAAGAGAAGAAATATGGACATCTATTGATACTATAAAAATACATTGATTGCACTTTATTCACTTCCCATTTTTTCCTCTCTTTATATACCTTTCTAAAATCAAAATGATCTAACACCAATAGCCATATACATCTTTGCAGTGAAAGCGATAGAACGACAAGTCATGGGATTGTTGAATTTGCACTATTTTTTGTTTATACTGTGCTGTTCAGTATGACAGCCGTCTTGGACTTGACAATTAGTGGTGTGGATGCAACATAAATGAACATGAATAGACCTTATTCACAGTAGCGCCATCTTTAATTTTTGACAGGAATGATAACGAGGCTGTGAGGGAGAGATTTAAACATGAGTTGTGTTGCGTTATCTATGAGTATCTAGTGCATGCCATTGAAGAGATTGGCACTGTAAGACTGTCCCGCACAGACTCCTTTTCATTCACGTCAGAAATAATATATGGCGCTACTGTGAATGTGGTTAATAACAGGGCAGTTTATATCAAATAGTATTCGGCTGGTCATGTGACTCTATGGCAGCCTTAACGATGGGGTTCTTTCAGAGAATAAAATAGCTTTTATAAAGTTACTGATAGGACTAGATAGATGCGACATTGCGATAATTATAGAATCTTCTCCTCAAGTGAGTGGTCATGATGATTTTTACATATATTTCAAAATTACCATTAATTTCTCTTAAAGCAACAGTTTTATTTTTTTAGAGGAAAAATTACTGCGTGCACCTTTAACAGTCAGCTGTGCGCATGACAGCTCTCACTTGCATAGCCGTTAAACCACGGCTGTACCATTACGAGTGGATTCCTTACACATTATAATAATGAAGTTCACAGGTTTTTTGTAGTGGCATATTAGAAGTAATACAATAATCAAAACTTCTAAATTGCCCTTGGATGACAAATATATACGATAAAGTGATGTTAAACATGGTCTCCCCTATTTCTGTACAACAATGGTACCTTCCTGTCTGAGTCTACATAGACAAGAGGGCGCGCTCATGTCGTTACATGTATGAGAACCTAAAGTCGGAATGGCGAGGTTTCTCAAACTTAATTTAAGGAGCATTTTGGCCAAACAGATCAGGATGTCGTCCGATCAGGTAGAGAATGCATTAAAAAATTATTCCGGCCTTGTGAATTTCTCACAGCAAATAATAAAAAAAAGGATTTGTTGTATATCAGTTTCATTTTAGAGTTAATTCATGAGCATGCGTTGGCAGTTCCTTGCCATAGAGTTTCGTCACTCGTGTTTCCTGAGTAAATACGTTATACGATGTTAACTGACAGCGTTGTTTAAACATGGCATTTAAACGAAGGACTTCTTTTTTCGCAACACGTCACGAAGTTGGAACACTTTCAGGGTGTCCTTGTTATGACCCTTTTGTTTACATTCAGGATAATTCTACACATTGTGTTTGTAACTGCATGACCCACAAGAGCAAACATTTTATATCTGTACATATATACATGTATACGTTTTAATGACATACAGTGACTCATTTTATCAAAAATACTAGTCCATCCTTTTACATGAGCTGTACAATACAGTATTTAAATGACAATGACAAACATGCAGAATGTAAACTGGTTTTCTTATCTCAGCAATGCATCCTCTATGCTACATCATTTATTTGTATATTATGCTTCATTTGGATATGGCTTGTCACAGAATATGTTGCATTTACTCATTACTAGTAATAAAAACTTCTATCTTGTGCAATCTGTGCGTGTGACCCTCCCTCTGATAAAGCTTGGAGAACTGGGTAAAGGTGCTGGGAAGGGTGGAGGCGGTGGAGGTGCGGTGAGAGAGGCAGGAGGAGCTTTTGGTAAGAAGCAGGCCGCTGAGGAGGAGTTGTACTTCAAGTAAGTGTCTTTGCTTGATCCCCTCATGCTTGCATATGTATAATCAAGATCTCCTCACTCCTATGTTTTTGAGTATGGCTGTAAAGCTGCAACAGTTTTGTTCTCACAAACTTGTTTTTGTGTCATGTCATCTTCTCTCTGCATAACTCTCACAGGAGAAAAGAGAAAGAACAATTGGCTGCTCTTAGAAGGCACCATCAGGAAGAGATCGACCACCACAAGAAGGAGATTGAGAGGTTACAACAGGAGATCAGTCGTCATGAGGGCAAAATCAAAAAACTTAAACATGATGACTAAGGCTGTTTGACAGATCTGGACACTTATTTCATAGACTAATAAGTTTCCTCACACAGATTTTCAAACTTTTGACTTGAAATAAGCAGTGAAATCGCATAAAAAATCTGTGATCTCTGCGCTTACTGATATAATCATATCTGCCTTATAATATCTGATTGACATAATATCATCTGTGTTAATACAGTGAAGTTTCTTCCCTTGTCAATAAACTTGAATTTGTGTCTCAAACATGGAAGTGTGTCTTTGTTATCAATACATAAATACCATTTACTGACCAAAAGACAAAAATTCCTTCTGAGTGTTGACATTATTATTTAAATTGAAAAGGCTTTAAGATGCTATCATAAATTAGGAGCAAATGGTGCCAGATGAAAAAAAATCTGTCCCTGGAACTAGCTTTTGCTAATTAACAATAGTAGCATAGAGTTTAGAATGGCTTACTGAAATACAACAGAGAGGATGAACTATAGTATGAGTAGTATGATTGTATGCCAGAAAAAGGCAGAAGTGTGCATCCATACAGTGATGCCATGCTCCCTCCAAAGTGCCCACTTCAAGGACTCTGCCCTTCTGAGTAGGTAGCACATAGGGATGACCACTTTCGATTGGAATTCTCCCTTTTTTATATAATATTTTTTGTCTACTTTATCTGACACAACCATTTCACACCCATTAAGAAGCACTCTATTAATAGGCCGATGAGCTGAATCAGGTGTGTTACATTAGAAACACATCCAAAACGTGCTCTAATGTTAAAGCCCCTGCAGCTCGTTTGTGCGCCAGCTGATGGCGGTGAAAATAACCTGTTACATGACAAACATTCTTTGGAGAACGTATGAAACAACGATTCTCTGACGTCACTTCCGATGATGCGTAAAGCCCCGCCCAGGCCCCTGTCTTTTACGTCGGGCGGCCCCGTGTGTCTTTCTTTTCCCACATCATGGCGGACCGGTTCAATAAGGTGCGTTTGTGTGGCACGTTTTACAGTCGAATAATTCACTTTTCCTCGGTATGGGGATGTTGGGTTCGAAGGGTAAAGCATTGGAAATTTCATCCGACTTAATTTATGTAGTTTTAGAGTACGTAAGAAAAGATGAAAATAGTATTTTTAGGAGAATGATGCGAGTCGGATCACCCATGCCGTCTTGCTGGAAGCCAGAGGCCCACTCATAACCATTACACTCGTGTTGCCGTGAAAACTGATCAGAAATTATCAAGCGTTGCTTACCGTGTTCAATTGCTTTTAAAATGGTCTTAAAACAAGGTCATGCAAGAATGTGATTGAATTGCGGGGTAGTTTTGTGGTGTATAGGACATTAATAAGGATTAATGGAACTACATCTTACCGTAGTAAGTGCATCTGAACGGAGTCATCGGATGATTGCCAGGCCCATTGCAGGTATTACATGTGGCAAACCACGTCAAAATCCTAAAATGTGCATGGAGTGTAACGACGGTGTAGTAGCTACCTATTCAATACATGGGTAACGTCAGATGTGCTTCTTGTCGGTGATGAGCTCGCAACCACAGTTCAGTATTCGAGTTTCACGACCATGAGAATACTTTACGTGCACTACCATCTGAGACAAAAAGCAGCAGTCTTACAGACACTGAAAGTGCGACATATACCCTGTACTTATCAAAGAAACCTGTTTATATCTCTCCAAAGGTTCTGATCCTTGATGGCAGAGGCCATCTACTCGGTCGTCTTGCCGCTATTGTGGCCAAGCAAGTTCTGCTGGGTAAGTTTAAAGGGGTTAGTTAACCCATAAATGAACATTCTCTCATTTACTCGCCTCATGAATGACTTTCTTCTGCTGAACACAAATGAAGAATATCTTAGTCTGTAGACAGGGCGGACTGGGACTAAAAAGTGGCCGTGGACTCTGGACCAGAGCGGCACACCACACCATATCACACTGGCTCATTGATTTCAAATTTTTGTTTTGTGACTGCTAGTCATGACAATGGAACCCGCAGTGCAAAAATGGTCATCTTTAAAACCACTGTTAATGTGACGAGTGGAATTTTTTTAGAGAAGGCGCTAAAATAAGCGCTTTATAGCTCAGACAAATAACTTGTCTGGAAACTTTTTCCCCAACGTACAGATATTAGGTTAAAATGTACATGAAAATACAAGGGAAAGTGCATTTTAGGTGCTGTGACAAGTCTGCATAAAGATCTTAATCACCTTTCAACTTTTGTCTTAATATGATTAAGAGTAATATATTATACAAGTAAAATAATATGTATATATAGCTGTACAAGATAATAAAATGTTCTTAAATGGAAAAGTCACACAGCAGGGCACTGATGACAATGCTTTATTGCATTTCAATTACCCACATAACTGTACATTGTTTTTTTGTTTTTTAAATAAAAATGAAAACAAAATTGGCCAGAATATGTACATATATAAATATATGTAAAAAATATAACTCTTAAAGTGTAGATCTTTGCAGATTAATTGCTCATTTTCCCTTTATGTGAGTTTGTTGCATCTTTATATCTGCAGTGTTTTACCCCAAATTATTCTTGAGAAAAAGTGAAAAGCCCTATGTTTTGACAAGTGCTGTTTCTGATATCCTTTAAACAAAGCCTCATATAGCCATAAAGTAATATTTTTCATGACTTATTTTATGCATTTTTATCAGGCATGAGCATTATTCTTCAGGCCGCACTTCAGCTCCCACTAATGCTTTGTGGTATGAATAAATTATGCAAATGACTATGTACTGCTCATAGCTTTACTCTTTGCAGATTTTGACACTGCTGTTATTGTATTTGTTGTAAATTGCAGTTATTTGTCATTTTGTGATTATTCAGAGCTCCTCATACTTAATGTTGATTTTGGTTGTCACCATTATTGTGATTTGTATGTCAAATATTGAGGTCCACTGGAGTTACTGTAAGCGATTTTAAAAATAAAAGCCGTGATAACATTAAAAATAAAAGCCATTGTATTGGCTTTCTCTTACAGAGTTTATTAAATATTTGCCCTGTAAGGGTGCTGTGTTGGCATGTTGGAGCCCAGGACGGCCGCCTTTATTGCCTGTAGTAGTGGTTCTCAACCAGGGGGCCGGGACCCACTAGGGGGGCCTCAATATGACTTAATGAATTTAAAATAAGAAGAAATATTAAAATCCAACTTAATTAAAATGCTAAAAATTCTTTAAGATGTATGCTCACAAATTGTAAATGGACTCTTTCTGAAACTTCTAGAATAAATTTATCCATGATTAATTATTTGGGTCAGACACGTCTAGTTTTGGGTGAGGGGGGCCTTGAAATATTGTGTTGGACAGTGGGGGGCCTTGGAGTCAAATAGGTTGAGAACCACTGGTCTGTAGGACAGGATGGTACTTGCACAGCAGTGGGCCAGCCCAAATTACCCAGCGGCCCACCTGGAAACCACCTGGTGCTCCCGAGGGCCAGTCCACCCCTCTCTGTAGATACCATACAAGTGAATGTTGACCAGAACTTTGAAGCTCCAAAAAGCACACAAAGGCAGCATAAATGTAATCCAGACAACATCAGTGTCCTCAGAAGTGATGTGTTCATGTGAGAAATTCGTTTTTAAGTCCCTTTTTTTTTTAACCATAAATTATCCTCCCTTCCCAGTAGGTGAAGAATGCAAATCGCAAAAAAACAAACAAAGTGAGAGTGGAGATTTATTGTAAAAAACGACTTTAATATTGATCTGTTTCTCATCCACACCTATCATGTGAAGACAATGGATTTAACAACTGGAGACTTATGGATTACTTATGCTGCCTTAGTGCTTTTTGGAGCTTCAAAGTTTTGGTCCCCATTAACTTGCATTGAAAGGACCTACGGAGCTGAAATATTATTCTTAATCTTTGTTTTGTGCAGAAGAAAGTCATATGCATCTGGGGTGGAATGAGGTTGTGTAAATGAGAGAATTGATTTTTTTTTTTGGTGAACTATCCCTTTAAGAGAAAAGTATGTTACTTTTGTTTGGAAGTGACTTGTGACTGTTGTCAATGAGGTCCTTCACATACATTGAGTTAACAACCGTGAATAAATACCATCTGAGACAGTCTTTCATGTCGTAGACCTTTTTACTAGGAGAGTTCATGATCTCACTATTAATACATTTGCTCCCTTACAGGTCACAAAATTGTGGTAGTGAGATGTGAGGGCATCAACATCTCTGGAAACTTCTACCGCAACAAACGTAAGTTTGTTGAACAAATTTGTCTTTTGTAAATGCATTACTATTGGCTTTGCGAGTTAATGTGAATGTTGAAGTTTTATTTCTTGTGCAGTGAAGTACTTGGCTTTCCTCCGTAAAAGGATGAACACCAACCCTTCCCGTGGACCATATCACTTCAGAGCCCCCAGCCGCATCTTCTGGAGGACAGTAAGAGGTGATTTATCTATTCATATGTCTGTTGCAGACACTTTGCAGTGGTTATGCTTTCAAACAATGATGAACACATTATCCCGAATCTGAAACTGTTTTGATGATACCAAACTACGGATCTGACTGCTGAGTTTGAACGTCACTGTGAAGTCTTCTGATCGGTTACATGCTGTCATGGAGTTGTAGATCATGGATTATGGTCTCCCTATTAAACAGGTATGCTTCCACACAAGACCAAGAGGGGTCAGGCTGCTCTGGAGAGGCTGAAGGTGTTTGATGGCATCCCCCCTCCTTATGACAAGGTAGAGCATTCTCACAAGCTTTCTTTGATTTTACAGATAAGGGCTGTCAATGATGCCATCTTAACTTACCTACATTGTTTGAATGTGCATGAGAACACACATTATCTGAGACATCTCGGTTCTGGAGTTAAATCTAGCAATGGTTTTGCATGGTTTCTTACCTCTTGCCCTGTTCCACAGAGGAAGCGCATGGTCGTCCCAGCTGCTCTCAAGATTGTGCGTCTGAAGCCCACACGCAAGGTGAAAGGCTTTTGGAAACACCACTTGTACAATATACAACACATTTAACACCCATCTGTATAATGTTATAACTAGACAGACTCGAGGTGTTATACCTATATTTGGAATTTACATGAAATATTTGCTTTTTGTCAGTGATGTTTTTCCACAGCAAGTATGAGTTTAACGACCATGAGTCCACTTTCATGCACTACCAGCTGAGACAAAAAGCAGCAGCAGCTCTTAACAAATTCCCTCCATCACCCCGTCTATAAGATTCAGTACATTGAAAAAGAAATGGACCATAGCTCTTAATATTAGTATTTGAGACTGTACTGTCTTCTGCCCCATTATAACTTTTATACTGATCTTCTTGCCCTGTAGTTTGCCCTGCTTGGACGTTTGGCCCATGAGGTTGGCTGGAAGTACCAGGCCATCACCGCCACCCTAGAAGAGAAGAGGAAGGAAAAAGCTAAGATGCGCTATAAAAAGAAGAAGGTTCAGATCAAACTGTCCAAACAGGCAGAAAAGAATGTTGAAAGCAAGATTGCAAAATATACCGAGGTTCTTAAACAGTATGGTGTTCTTGTTTGAGCTGTTCTTGCAGCCAGTCAAATAAATGTTTATAGAAACTCGTCTTGACTCTTTGGTTTTTCTTTAACACATGTTTGACTCTCTTTTAAATGCATATTTGAAGTGGCTTTTAAGCATATTGCCATCTGATATTGTAAACCGTAAGTTTGTATTTAAAGAATTAAGTGTCCACTACAGTATTAAAGTATTTTAAGTACTTGATATGTAATTTTACATTTGGCATTACTTAGTTTTCATGTTAAGTGATTTCAAATTGGTGGTCTTTCATGAAGTGGTTTGGGGCAGTGAGACCCCAAAATATTTACAAGAATAAAATAAGAGGCGGCAGATAATTTATGGCATTTTTATGTAGTTAGTATTGAATGCTTGACATTCAAATATTTGTTTACTGTGCTTATGTGAAATCCGTTCCACACCATCTACCGTTTCAGTGGAGAAACAGTGGGTTGCAAAGAATTTTTTTGAAAGACAGGTTTTAACTTTAATTACATAACCAACATCTTTGTCATCATAGTAATATTTTTGACTTTCAGCTTTCTGCTTCATCTCCGGTGAATAGAATGGTTGATGTCTGGTTCATTCACAACGCTTTTGGCTTTTTAGAAAACATGCTGTTGACACAGCATTTATCTTTCACTGTGTCTGCAAATCCAATGTAGGCCACATTTATTATGCATTTTAGGAGTTGACAGTTCAAAAAGGTCTAAGCAAAAGTACTTATTTGCATCCCTCTTAAAAAGTTGAGGTTACAGTGAGGCACTAACAATGAAAGTAAATGTGGCCAATTTTTGGAGAGTTTAAAGGCAGAAATGTAAAATTTTCTTGTATAAAAGAACTTGCATTCTTCTGTTAAAACTAATGTATTATTTGAGCTGTTGTTTAAATCGTAATTGCTAGTTGTTTCAGGGTTTGTTTACATCGTAATGGCAACGTAGTGGTAAAATTGGCTGTAACTTTACACAGAAAAGGTTTGTAAGTGATTTTATCACACTGAAATCATATTTGCATGCATATTGGTTATGTCTTGTGGCCAGGGTTGGGAGGGTTACTTTTGAAATGTATTCCACTACAGATTACATGCTGTAAAATGTCATTTGTAATGTATTTCATTAGATAATCAAGGTCAGTAACGTATTCTAAATACTTTGGATTACTTCTTCAGCACTGGTAGATTTTCACTTGTTTTGACTATAAAAACTCTGCCAGTACAGCAAGACAAAATACACATGTTAAAAATACATTCTCTGAAAAACCTAAATATCTTATGCAGTGTTGTTACTGAGCAGGGAGAAGAATTTCAAGCAAAAAAGGACTTAAATATGTTTTTGACCCACACCTATCATATCACTTGCATATGAAATAAAACACTGGAGTTGTATGGATTACTTTTTTTGCTGCCTTTATATGCTTTTTGGAGCGTTAATATTTTGGCACCCATTCACTTGCATTGTATGGACCTACAGAGCTGAGATATTCTTCTAAAAATCATAATTTGTGTTCAGCAGAAGAAAAGTCATACACATCTGGGATGGAAGGAGGGTGAGTAAATAATGAGAGAATTTACATTTTTGGATGAACTATCCCTTTAACTTGTATTGAACCCGGAATATTCCTTTAAGAGCAATGGAAAGACATGCTGTGTAATATAATAAAGCTGTGATCATTTTAAAACTGAAACTGAATGAAACCTTGCAAAGATTTGAATTGATTTTTAGTACTGACAATATAGCCTTAATGTAATCTACTTAAATATTTTATTATTTTAAGTTACCGTTTTTGTAATTAAAATAATAAGAATCGAACAAGTGTTTATATAATTATACAATTATAGAGGGTCTTTTATTTTGACGCTTGAACACTGCTTCATGAATTCACGTGACAGCGTCTCTCAGTCTCAACATTTAACATGGCTTTTATCACAGAGGAGCAGTTCGGTGCTCTGCAGCTGCTGTTAAAGGCGAGTCATTTATTATCAGTTACTTCTTAACATGCAGTATGTCCGTGTTCGTTGACCTGCATTTTGCACCTATTCTTTCAGGCTCCATCTAAAGATGTAGTGCGGCAGATCTGCACAGACAGTTTCCCAGCCGCAGCGCTCAAGTCTCAGTCTCTAGTGGAAAACACTTCCAATGCTCTTTCCGTGTCCAGAGATGAAGCGATTCAGGCGAGTTCAAATGATTTCATGTTCACCATAAAGCATACCAAAGTCACGCGGATGCTGTCGCTGTCAATGTGTCCTTTATTTCATTCATCCACAGGTGCTGACGGGTTTTCACACTCTGTCGCATCATGTCGTGTTCCAGAATTTATCCTCTCCAGAACAGATCCTGTCTGTTTTTCCAGAATCATTCCACTCAAATCTGAAGAATCTGATCACCAAAATTCTCTTGGAGAACAGGTGGCTTACATCCCACTGTCATGTCAATAAATGTTCTGTTTGCCCCATAGTCAGTCAATGTGAAACTTTTGTTTATTTGTTTGTTTACAGTCTCTCGTGGAGAAATGAAGCTTTGTCCAGTCAAAGTGAGTGTGGTTTGAGCAATACCGTTTTCATACATGTTGTTCTACTTGTGAGCCAAGTCATGATTATGATTTTGCGTGTCGTAGTTTCACTGCCAAAGCTGGTGGATATGGAATGGCGAGTGGACATGAAGACGGCCTCAGACTCTTTAAGTCGTATGGCAGTGCCAACATGTCTTCTGCAAATGAAAGTAAGATGAAGTGGTAATTAATGCTGTAATTTGTATTTAGGCCTGTCCTGTATGTTTCTCTACTTATATTAGAAAGTCTAAAACTGGTACCCTTTAAAACACATACACAAGCACATAAAAGAGTCATGCAGTCTTAATCTGGTTAGACATGATCTATAAACTTGTACATTTTAGTGTGTATATAAGAGGATGTCTTCCTGATCTGTGTGGTTAAAATTGTGTGGTATTAAGCCTTAAAGGGGTCACGACATACAAAATGATTATCAAGAATACGATATTTGCCCTAATGTTTGCCCTAATATCAAATATCATTTTCTAGTCTTACTAGAAAAAAAGAAATTATGATCCATCGTGAATTTTCTTGATAAAAAAAATATGATCGTGCCTGGTAACATGCATGTAAAATGGCTAGAAATAGCATTTTAGCTTAGCGTAAAGCTGACAATTTACACAAGGTTTATTTCTATTTCTTCTGCTCCAAACTTATTTCAAACGTACTTCTCTGTCTGCTCGTATGAATGTAACACATCATAAGAAAGTGTTTCACCGCTATTCAAATGCACTTTGAGATCACATCATTTATATGTATAAATGTTTTCCATCTGAAAGGACTAAATATTAAATGAAACAAATGACAATAAAATGCAAAGTAATCTCTTCAGTAATCAAAATACTTTTTGAATGTAACTGTATTCTAAATACCAATGATTTAAATTGTAACTGTAGTGGAATACAGTTACTTATATTTTGTATTTTAAATACATAATCCCGTTACATGTATTCCGTTACTCCCCAACCCTGTGTGTGTGTGTATATATATATATATATATATATATATATATATATATATATATATGTATATATATATATCTTTTTTTTTTTTATCTTCCCTGAGGTCCACTTATAATGTGATTTTATTTTCACAGTCATTATTTAGTTTTATATATATATATATATATATATATATATATATATATATATATATATATATATATATATATAAATAATAGTTTTCCACTCTGTCTCTGGCCTTCTGTCTGAAATGCTCATTTTTTAGCTCTCTAGCGCTTTAAGACTTAAATGCCTACTGTTATATTGGCTAACATTGTGCAGCCCCTCCAATTCAGCTGTATTTGAAACTCAATCGGAAGAAAATGAACAGCAAGCTCCACAACAGGGATGTGCCCAAAGCCAAATACCTTATTTGGAAAGGCACGAGTAATGACTTCAAAACGAATAACGAATTCATCCAAATAATAGAAAAAAATATTCGTAAGAATGATCATCCATCGAGCACAGGTATAAAGCGATATTTTAAATAAACATATAGAAAATTACAAAGCAATGATGAGTCTGTGAAGCCCATATTACTGCAGTGTAAAAACCTATAAATGAAAATGCGCACGATGTGATTTCAAGTTCAGGTCGGATGGCCGCATTCTCGACTCTGTTTGCAGACATGGGCTGGGTTTCCCGATAACTTTGCAACTTAAGCTTTAAGGATCATCTTAACTAATGTTGCTCATTATTTATGATTGAGTGATGCCTGTTTCCCAATCCAGCACGTAGATCGCTCGTTATAAAGTAGAACTTTGTTACGGGAGCTGTCCAGTCCAAAGGTGCTGATCTCTTTGGCCAGTATGTCCAGGTGTTTGTTTTCTCAAAATGAAAATAAGGTGGAAATACTGACAAACATGGAAGTTGTTTTTAACCTTGTCGAGGTGCCAAAATGTATTACCTAACCATTACAGAATTTAATTAAAGAAATAATGATGGCTTTAGTTAGACGGAGTTTCAGATGTATTGATGCTCAATCATAGAGATTAATGAAAGTGATGCAATAAATGCATGTAACATGAATGTATGCTATGTGAATCATAAGGGGCTCTCACGTAGCCTAAAGTTTTGTTCCTTTGGCTGGAAACTCAACAAATGCACACAGAACAGGATTAAAATGACAGGCATCAGTATTGAACTACTCATAGACCTGTCTAAATATTAATAGATCATCTGGTTAGTTGACAGTACTGTGTACTTGTAGCCTTCTGCCATTATGCATGATGCAGTTTGTTTCTGCCTTGTAAAAAGACCATAGGCGAGCCAATTTGAGCCAAACATTGGAGGAAGAAAGAAGAGGAGGAGGATGAAGAGAGAGAGAGAGAGAGAGGGAATCTCTCACTGCACACTCTCGCTCTAATCTCCTCTGTTAACCATATTTTAATTATTTATTAATGCATATTTATGTACGTTTTAAACTGCATGGTCACATTACTCATGTCTTCTTAAATAATCTGTTTAATAAGAGCATGTCGTCTTTCTATTGCCATTACAATTATGCTTATCAATGAAGGCTAATATAATATAATACTGTATTATGTGTCTTGTAAATTAAGACCTATCATGACGCATGCGCAGACTGCGGAGACTGCCTATTGATTTCATAGTGATTGTTTTTTTTTGTTTTGTTTTTTGTTTTTAAACACTTTTTATCCTCTGAAATAGTTTACAGTGGCCTTCCAATGATCAAAATACGTATATTAATACAATTTATTAAATGTCCCATTGTCTTTGATAAACTGTGAAAGATGCCAGAAATATATGTTTAAGTTAATGGACTTAAGAGCGGTTCAAAGCTTGTTTTAATTTATGGACGTTTTTACGAACTACTCCGATAACGATGCTTTTGGGAAACGCACCTTAGAGATTAAGTACTACTTAAGTGCTGCTAACATTCTACTTAGTGCTTCGGGAAACCCAGCCAGTCTCCGTTAATTGTGTGCATCTTGTCAAGACTCAAGAGTATTAACTTTATCATACACGTTTTCCACTTTTTTAAATGTCTGTTTGAAATGTCTGATCTGTAACACATTACCTCCAAATGTTTCACACATTTCACATGTAAGGATTTATAAACCAACCTGAGCACTGTTGAATTCCTGACCAGAGAAGTGATGATTTCATAGCGGAGCTCGACTGTAAGTTGATCACATTTAGCCTATACACATATTACCGATTAAGGTAATTATCTGGTTAATCCTTTATTCCAAATTTTTTTTAAATGCTCCATAGAGGTTTAAATACTTCATACAGTGTAAATCTATTCAGAATATCCTGCACACGGAGGATTGCAAAAAGAAAAAAAGAAAATGCACATTTATTTCTAGAAATATACTGTATAGAGGCTCGATCTTGCAATGTAGGCTTCCACAATATTTCTGCACATGTAATTTAACTGATTAATTATGTCCTCCACAAAAATATGTGAACACAAAATAAGCCTAGAGTGTATCGTAAAACTTTCTGATAGAGATTTACAGTGCTTTCAGTTTGTGGGCTATATTGATTTATTCTCATTTCTTTTAATATTCGTATTTGTATTTAATATTCACAGCAAAATGTGTGCTTTACATTTTACAGTTGCTTCACACCTCGTGTTGCCAGAATAATATCATACTTGTACACTGCACAGACATAAACTAAAATTCTGTTTCAGCAGATATATATGTCTGAAATACCAGGAGAAAACACAGTTAACAACATATTCCACAGTTTATGTAGCCTACATATTCAGCTTCATCTGGTGAGAAAAAATAAAGAATATATCAATAAGGGGGCCTGGGTAGCTCAGCGAGTATTGACGCTGACTACCACACCTGGAGTCGTGAGTTCGAATCCGGGGTGTGCTGAGTGACTCCAGCCAGGTTTCCTAAGCAACCAAATTGGCCCAGTTGTTAGGGAGGGTAGAGTCACATGGGGTAACCTCCTCGTGGTCGCTATAACGTGGTTCTCGCTCTCGGTGGGGCACATGGTAAGTTGTGTGTGGATGCCGCGGAGAACAGCGTGAAGCCTCCACACGCGCTATGTCTCCGTGGTAATGCACTCAACAAGCCACGTGATAAGATGTGTGGATTGACGGTCTCCGACGTGGAGGCAACTGAGATTCGTACTCCGCCACCTGGATTACGAGGACTTAGAGTGCATTGGGAATTGGGCATGCCAAATTTGAAAAAACAAACAAACAAAAACAATAAAAAATAGCAAAGATGGATGCAAAAACGGTACCGGAAGCCTTCAAAACAGCAAGAAATAGTGCAGCTGTTCAAACTTGACATTGCGTCTTTTAAAAGCGGCATGATAAAGGTCAAAGTCGTTCATCTAGTGTTAAAAAATATTTAAATCTAGATAGGCACGTGAAGTTGTCCTGTGTAAGTCCCCTTAAATGTGTAGATGAATCTCCCATGACAGGCCCATCTCTCAGGGCCAATTGTGTAATGATGAAAAAAAGGCGTTGATGTCTTGCTGAAAAAGTAGTCATATGCAGATGTATTTGGTCCTTGTGACATCACAAGTTCCACATATTCCAAACGGCCCATTTCCACAGCCTGGTTTGAATAAATGCTCTTTTTCTATTAAGGAGGAAGTTTTCAGTTCTGAAACTTACAGAATGTTTTTATAGTACAATGACCTCTTATGTCATGGCCCCTTTAAAGGAATAGTTCACCCAAAATTTTAAATTCTCTCATCATTAACTCACCCTCATGCCATCCCAGATGTGTTTGGGTTTTTTCTTCTTCACAACACAAATTAAGATTTTTAGAAAAATATCTTAGCTTTGTAGGTCTATACAATTCAGCTCCAAAAAGCACATTAAAGGCAGCATAAAAGTAATCCAGTATAATCCATGTCTTCTGATGTGATCCAATCAGTTTTGGCTGTGAGCAGACCAAAATATAACTCCTTTTTCACTATAAATGTTGACATCAGCAGTCTCCTTGTCAATCATGATTTTAAGATCAATTACTTTTCCTAGCGCCATCTAGCACTCTGCATGCGTCAAGCACTAGGAAGTGTAATCGAGCTTGAAAACGTGATCATGCCTAGAGACTGCAAAGGCAAGATGTACAGTGAAAAAAAGTTACATTTTGGTCTGTTCTCACCCAAAATTGACTAAATTGCTTAAGAAGACATTAATTAAACCACTGCCGTATGGATTAATTTTTTGATGCCTTTATGTGCTTTATGAGCTTCAAAGTTTTTGTCACCAATCACTTGCATCGTATGGACCTACAGAGCTAAGATATTTTTCTAAAAATCTTCATTTGTGTTGTTCAGAAGAAATAAATTCATACACATTTGGAATGGCATGAGGGTGAGTAAATGATGAGCGAATTTTCATTTTTGGGTGAACTATTCCTTAAGTAAAAAAAGTTGGATTAAAACCTCATAATTGCTCATGTAATAGATTGGCAGTCCAGTTTACCTATTAAATGTAGTGATAGAATAGAAAGACATAAACTACTTCTCACCGTATGTGTCTGCTGTAGCTCGATGACTCTCCGTGCATTAATGGCAGTCCAAGTGAGTCCATGGTTACAGTGGAGCTGAGCAGAGAGACGTTGGACACCATGATAGACGGTTTGGGTCGCATCAGGGACCAGCTGACTGCAGTGGCAAAGAAGTAGAGAATGGGAGACCTCACCGTCACACCTGTCTGTTTATGAACATTTCAACAAAGAATCAATGGAAATGGAGGAATGTCAAAAATGTAAAGGAAAATGGACATTAAAAGATTTGTAAACTAGGTTACCTGATTACATTTGTAAAATGGAGTTTGCTCATGTTTAGATGTGTGGTGTGTTTCATGTACAGAAACTTTGTTAAATAAAAGCTGTCTCTAACTTTTATCCATTGCAGAAGTACTTGTGTATGGAAGCCCGTTTCCGCCACATGAAATAATTTTTTTTTTGGTAAATTGTATACCGATCAGCCACAACATTAAAACCACCTGCCTAATTTTGTGGAGGTCCCCCTTGTGCCGCCAAAACCGTGCCAACCCCCATCTCAGAATAGCATTCTGAGATGATATTCTTCTGACCACAATTGTACAGAGCGGTTAGCTGAGTTACCATAGACTTTGTCAGTTCGAACCAGTCTGTCCATTCTCTGTTGACCTCTCTCATCAACAAGGCGTTTCTATACACAGAACTGCCGCTCACTGGATGTTTATTGTTTTTGGCACCATTCTGAGTAAATTCTAGAGACTGTTGTGTGTGTGAAAATCCCAGGAGATCAGCAGTTACAGAAATACTCAAACCAGCCCATCTGGCACCAAACAATCATCCATGCGATTATCTAATCAGCCAATCATGTAGCTGCAGTGCATAAAACCATGCAGATACGGGTCAGGAGCTTCAGTTAATGTTCACATCAACCAAAGATTTAAACTTGGTATTGGAGGAGGGAGTGTGGGCTAGGATTATAAAAAAACATCAAGTCTACATCAATGTTAATATAAAAAAATGTTCACATCAACCATCAGAATGGGGAAAATATGTACTCAGTGATTTGGACCGTGGCATAATTGTTGGTGCCAGATGGGCTGGTTTGAGTATTTCTGTAACTGCTGATCTCCTGGGATTTCTAGAATTTACTCTGAATGGTGCCAATAACAAAAAACATCCAGTGAATTACAGTTCTGTAGACGGAAACGCCTTGTTGAAGAGAGGTCAACAGTAAATGGCCAGACTGGTTCGAACAGACAAAGTCTACCACTGTACAATTGTGGTGAGAACAACAACATCTCAGAATGCTATTCTGAGATACGGGTTGGCGCTGTTTTGGCGGCACGAGGGGGACCTACACAATATTAGGCAGGTGCTTTAAATGTTGTGGCTGATCGGTGTAATTATGAGATACTTTATCAAATTTATAAAATAAAATCATAATTATTAGATTCAAAGTCATTATTTTGAGACTAAATGTCAAAGTAACATTTTTTTATTGTATTCTGGAATAGTATCTCATGAGATAAATAGTGATCATTTTTATTTAAGTCAAAATGTTGTAAATCATTGAGATACAAAGTAAAATGAGAGTCACAAATATGAGAATAAAAGACATGATTATGAATAAAAAGTCAAAATTATTAGATTAGTATCATAATTATGACTTCCTATCTTATAATTGACTTTAAATCTCAAAATTATGGTGTAATTGGGGTGGGGTGGAATAAGAGGGTTCAAAACAGTGTTACTATGAATGCATACTTTAATACAGTGAAAAAGACACTCTATTAGCATAATATATATATATATATATATATATATATATATATAAAAATGTCCAACATTCTTTTGAATCTCCATGTACTCAAAATATTTGATGCCATGAGTGTACCTTCATTAACTATTACTATTATTTTGAATGGCCATGGAAAATGAAGCAATGTGATAATTTTACCTGGTCGCAAAAAGTAGTCTGTTAATTTACCTGATGAACTTTCACCTTTTGCTGACCCTTTATGCTTTGCAGAGCTAATGTGTGCTTCTAAATCACTTGCACCTTTATTAGCAACAGACACATAAGTGCCAGCTTTACATGTCATTCTGTTTCCCACGGATCTTGACCTGGATGAAAGCATGGGAATTTTTTGTGCAAATCTTCTGTAAATTTGCACTTTGGTTTGGACATTGTTTCCACTCAGCTGTCATTTGCTGCTACGGTCAAGCTGTTTGATGCCGAACACAACAGCGCTTCGCGGGTTGACAGGCAGGAATTTAGCCAATAGTTGCAGCAAGCCTCTTATAATTTACCAATTGGTGTGCGAGAAGGCGGGACTTATAAAGAGGGGTTAAAGCAATGCAAATATGCGGACATACAATAGCTGTGTCTCATTTGGAAGGCTGCGTCCTCCGAAAATCACATTTGTCGGCCGTATACGTCATCGAGGATGTCTCGTTTCAGAAAAACGAGTAGGACACTATGCAGTCTTCTTTCACGGGAATTCGGAGGATGCATGAGGTGTATCCTTCGTAGGCACTCCAGTGTTGCCAACTTAGCGACTTTTCAGACCTGTTTAGCGACTTTTGTTAAAAAAATCTAGCGACTTTTTAGACAAACCTTAGGTACTTTCTGTAGAAGAAAGTCGCCAGTACTGCCCCGCGAGCGCGTGGTCTTGCTTTCCTGCCCGGACTCGGAGGCACACCTCTCTCTGCGTCTACTCTGTTCAGTGAGACTGACAGAGAGAGAGGTGAGTAGACGAGAAGACGGAGCAGCACAATCAGTTGACCGCACTGCAGCTCACATAGATGTGAATGAGCTGCGCATGTGCAAACAGCGTGGTCAAGGACCAATCACGAATCTGTACGAAAACATGCACATATTAGTTTATGGCTGAGCGCTTTGTGAGAGGAAAAATAAGTTTCTGTCGCTTCTAACTTACTGAGTGATTGATATATATAGGGAATTGATAGGGTATTACAGTTTGCACAGAGAAGCAAACACATGTAAAGGGCGGACACTATGCAAAATTCAAATGAGACGCGATGACGTCCCAAATATGCTAATTAGCGTATGCCGTCATTTAGCGACTTTCGAGCAGGCTTTAGCTACTTTCCATTGAAACTAGTTGGCAACACTGCTTACAACCACGTAACATTTGGCTTGATATTGCAAAGCAAAGACAATGAACTCTGTTGTAATACAATTATGTGCCTAGCAAAAAACTTTATCCACAAGTGTAGAATTATAAAATCATCCCCCAAATTTGTGTATTTTTTTAAACGAATTTAAATTGTATATGAAATTTCTAAAAACTCTAAAAGGTCCAAAAGAACAAAAATTGTACGACATCCTAAAACACTTCCCGACTATAGTAAATAACTGAACTTAGACTAAATCCTCCCCTGGTAGGATAATGTCTCATCACTGGGTTATTTTTTTAATTTTTTTTATCCATGTTATTAAGAGCTGTTTCCTCTGACTGTTTTCTATATATCTTTATACTGAAGTTGTGTGTTATATGTTGCATGTTTGTTTATAAATTCTGCAATAAAAAAACAAACAAAAAAACACTGCTTACAACCCACAATTCTTTGCTTCAACAGAAATGTCTAAAAAAATTACGCCAATTTGCCCGTAAATATGACGTTCAAACACAAGGAATGGTAATTCCCAAGTTGAAGTACCAAAGTAGATGGGTGCAGACTAAAACTACACCTGTAAAATCTATTTTCTTTTCTGTCTACATCATTATAACTATGCTAAAATGTACCTCATACATTCCCTTCTAAAGGGAATGTGTTTCCTTCTCACTCGAAGCGCTCGCGCTTGTTAAAGAGTGGCGTGCTGTCATAGTAACCATGTTACGTTCCGTTTCCGTTTGTCCTACGAAGGCCGTCTAGTTTAAACGAGATTTGTTTAAAGGAGGACGCTCGATATACTGCAGCCTTGAAAGGACGCGTCCTATATAGCACGCAGCCTTTCAAACGAGACGCACACAATGAAGTATTAGACCAGATGCACATCATAATGCAACTGAAGTCGAATCCCGGACATTTTCGCAAATTTAGGAATCCCGGCCGGACGCTTTTTTAAGGTCCGAAAAAGAGGACATGTCCGGGAAAAAGAGGACGTACATATGTGGAGTATATAAACTGAATACAATTCTAATTAAAAACTATTGATACATTTACTTTAAAGCTTTTCTTTATATTACAATGCACATTAGATCGTTATGGAATATCTCAACATTCTCATAATGATGAAATGTGTTTTGAATGTGTTATTGTCATTACCCATCAGTAATGCTGATATGCACACTATGACACCTCAAATCTGCAGAAAGACTCTTTATTCTCCTACGCAGAACTGAACCCATTTCCCTTCAAACCAACCCAGGTGTGTGGTGAAGAGACATTACAGTGTTCCTTCCTACTGGTTGAGCAGGGATCACATCACAATGAGGATTTCCTTCTGCCCCATCATGCTTTATGCAACATCTTCCAGGTCATTCGTTTTTTTTTCTTTTTTTTTCTTTTTTTTTTTTTTTTGCCTATCTGGTGAATTTACGATGTAATCAAGGGCTTTTGAAATGTTATTTGTAAATTTCCCCCGTCTTATTTGCATGATTTGCATTCCTGAAAGTACACGCCCACATTTGGTTTGAGACTGAGAGCAGCACTCAGTGCCATCTTTTCCATATTTACCTACTCAAGAGATAAGAAAATAATATACTATATTTAAAGGGATAGTTCACCTAAAATGATAATTCTCTCATCATTAACTCACCCTCATGCCATCTCAGATGTGTATGACTTACTTTCTTCTGCTTAACACAGAAGATTTTTAGAAGAATATCTCAGCTCTGTAGGTCTATACAATGCAAGTGGATGGTGACCAGAACATTGAAGCTCCAAAAAGGACACAAAGTCAGCATAAAAGTAATCTATACAACTCCAGTGGTTTAATCCATGTCTTCTGAAGCGATATGATAGGTGTGGGTGAGAAATAGATCAGTATTTAAGTCCATTTTTACTATAAATTCTCCTCCCTGCCCTGTAGGTGGCGATATGCATGAAGAAAGCGAATCGGCAAAAACAAACGAAGAAGAATGTGAAAGTGGAATTTATTGTAAAATAAATAAATAAATAAAGGACTTAAATATTCATCTCTTCTCACCCACACCTATCATATCACTTCTGAAGACATGGATTTAACCACTGGAGTCTTATGGATTACTTTTATGTTGCCTTTATAGGTTTTTTTTTACCTTCAAAGTTCTGGCCACCATTCACTTGCATTGTATGGACCTACAGATCTGAGATGTTCTTCTACAAATCTTTGTTTGTGTTCAGCAGAAGAAAGAAAATGAGGGTGAGTAAATGATGAGAGAATTTTTATTTTTGGGTGAACTCTCATTTTAAGCAATAAGGCATGGTTGGCCACACAGCTAAAGGGCAATAAGTTACTACTTCTTCATACATGACTATACTGACAGCATACCACAGCCTCAAGTGCTTTATTGTTTTTATAAAGTGGTTGCTTCATATAAACAATATTAACACCAATTTTCTAAACTTTATTTTACTAAGCAAATTAATAATTTAGTGCTGTCCTTTTACTTGAAGATATAATCTCTGACAAGTAAACTGTGGTTAATAGATTGCCTCTATGGGTGCTACAGATAGAAGCTAGGTGAACAGGTGTTTTGTGTCATAGCTTTTACTGTACTGAGTTTTTTTTTTTTAGCACATCTAGAAATGTAAGCACAGCGTAGTTCTAGCGGGAAGACTAGCAGCTGTACACCATCGCACCATTAGCTAGGTAACTCCTAGCCAATCACATGTAAGCCATTGCTTTATAAGTCTGCTCACATTATCACATTGCTGTTTCAGTTGTGCTAACACGGCAACCTCCACCACCACCAGTCGAGTCCCGTCCTGCACAGGGGTTGGCTCCTCGCCCCTGCCTCCTGTCTCCGGCAGGATATGACGGTTCCGAGTACAACTCGCCAAAGAGTGACATTACATTTCTGTTGTATATTCATCAAATAAATGTCATATTAAATTTCACTCAAGTCTGCAAGTCTTCCTGATAGAACTGTATTGACCAATCGTTATCTGGCATAGGAACTATCTATTTTATTATTTATACTATAAAATGGCAACACATTTTTTTCTGAGCTTCTCTTCTGTTTTTATTTTAATAGAAAAGTTAGTATCTATTATACAGCAAAGCATTGTTTGAGATCTAGACATTTGGAGGCAAACCCTTTTAACATGGAGCACCTTACTGCCAGAGCTTCAGTACAACAGCAGCGTGGACAGAAGAGAAAGAGAAAGGAAGATGAGGAGAGTTTAAGTGTAGCTGCAAACTCCACACACACTCTCTCTTCCAGCACACACTTAGAGAGACATGAAGAAATGGGAAAGCAGTTAGATCAGCACCTAACTTCCTTCAGAGTGAGCTGCCGCTGTAGTCATTGCTCGCTCTTATACCTCTCAGGTGTGTGTATTTTTTTGCCTTTTTTAAAATAAATGTATAGATTTGATTGTTTTACCATTGTCCTAGACCTAATTTTTTAATCTTAAAATAGGAAAATCCATTAATAAAGTAGGAATATTGTTACATGTGTAAAACTATGCTCTAAACACAGAGTAAAATAAACATAAACCATTTCAATATTTATTGTGTGAAAATGTATCAATTTTTCAAACAATTATAATTGTCCCACAGTTGTGGCATAATTTCCAGCAAAATGGACAAATTTGCCTCCAAAAAAAAGCTTCTTCAAAAGTTAATGTACTTGTTCACCAAAGACACAACAGTGTCTCTTACCAAGAGTGAGAGTGGGAAAAGTGTGTTTTAAGAGACTTTATTTTCTAAAAGACCTGGGTCAAAAGTGCCTATATGTTGAAGAAACACCCATATATGTATATAGACACAAATGTGTACTGTAAATGTCATAGATAGATATAAAGGCAGTCTCAGCCTAAACTCACACCATTGGTTGAGAACATTTTATTTTGAGCCAATCAGGATGCTCAAACAAATAGAGCAATGTTTTGATAGAGCCACAGTGTTTACACTTTTAAGGGGAATCAACCTACAAATGGCTTAGAAGAAGGTATTTTAACATTGAAAGAAAATTAAACATTTTACCTTTCAATTGTTTTACTAATTCTAATTTATTATACATGTAGTTTTTATGTACAATATTTTTGTTTAAAATAATTACATAGATATGTATTTATAAACCTGACTCATTGTTTGTGTATGTGTGGGCGGGTTTGGGTAGTTTATGAGGAAATTTTACAAACTGGTAATTACAAGGGTATTATGCTACAAATGTGGTTTATGAGGACATTTCTAGTGTCCCCATAATTCAAATTGCTTAAAAAAACATACTAAACAATGTTTTTTTGAAAAATGTAAAAATGCAGAAAGTTTTTTGTGAGGGTTAGGTTTAGGGGTAGGGTTAAGGGATAGAATCTATAGTGTGTACAGTATAAACATAATTATGTATATGGAGAGTCCTGATTAGGATAGACGCACCAACGTGTGTGTGTAAAAAAAGTGCATAACACACACAGACCCATAGGAATGCAAACCAACGTTTATGTATAATCACGCATGATGAACGCATGCTAAAACATACTACAAATCCACAAGCATGCATAACAAATGCACAACAGTAAAAAAATGATATTTTTGAGTTGTCACTTTGTGGAACTAGGTGAATGTGTATTTAAGTGATGACCATTGTGTTGTAGGCATCCCTCTCTTAAAGTAAGTATCTTTACCTTGTGATAGAACCACAGTTTATGTTTCAACATCTGTGAGTTTAGGTCTAATGCTGTCAGTATATGTGTGTAATCCTCAGGCATCCTCTGGCAAGTCGTTGTTATATGGAACACAACGGGTTGCGTTCTACAATAGCCTGGCCATGACCTTTCTTTGCCCTAAACAGGTGAGGTCTAAAATGACCTTAAAACAGGCAAATGCACACACATATGGTGGATTCATTAAATAGCTCCATTATAACATCTTCAGATCTTTGGGGTGAGGGGTAGTAAAATTCTTAGTCCCAGATCATATTGGCAAGTAAAAAAAAATAGGTTAAATGGGTAGTTGACATGTCAAGCAGTGATAGTTGTGTCTTCAAGTGTGTCTTGCTAAACTCCATCTTAAACTATTTTAATGGTGAAGTGTGTCATTCAACGTAACTATCGTCACCAAACAGAATTGCAATATAATTGCTGTTTTTAAACGGGTTTTTAAACTCCCCTTTTTTGCCATCGGCTGCACAAAAAGGCAGTCTCGCCCTTATCTCACGCCATTGGTTGAGCAAATGTTGCTATGTCGGGCCAATCAGGATGCTCAAACAAACAGAGCAATGTTTTGATAGTGCCACAGTGTTTACAGTTTTAAGGGGAATCAACGTACAAATGGCTTAGAAGGTATTTTAACACTGAACAAAAATTACACTTTTTCTAATGATTAATTATTATACATGCAGCTTTTATGTATAATATTTTTTTATAAATAACCTAATTTTATTACATAGAATATTTTAATTTATAATTTTTATTTTTTATTTTTATTTTTTATTATTATTAAACTACAGAACTATTTAAGTGAATTTCAGTTCAATTTCAGATCAATTTCAGATTCATTTTAATTTCAGATCAGACAAATAAACAATAGTTTGTCTATGATTATTATTAATTTGTATGATTAAGTTTAACTATTTTTATAGTCTTTATAACTGTGTTTTTGGTTCGTTTTTAATCACCCATTGGGTTCTCTACAGTCAGACTGCTTTTGTGCTTCTCCAGTAGTCTATTTTATTACATTATTATATGTCAAGGCCATTTCATTACATTTATTGGGGTTGATGTGTCGTGTCCGTAGAGGTAAATGTTTACGTAGAGGTAAATAATAAGCTCAATTTCATGTTAGTGTTAACACCCACATATGACCCATAAGTTCATCCTGTGCCACCCAACAAGCGCAAGTACGTTGTTTTAATACAGTCACATTGCGCATGCGTACAGGAGGACATGTTGTAGTTCGGTAGGACTGGACCTTCATATCCCTCCGTTACTGAATGTCTCTGCAATCATCGCCGCCCTCCCGTTTCTGACATCGGGACCTTATATATAAACCGGAGGCAACAAACGGTAAATCGCAGGATGAATATAAGTCTGGAGCTGTCGCGGAGAAACCCACAGGAAGACTTTGAGTTGATCCAGCGGATCGGGAGCGGAACCTATGGGGATGTGTACAAGGTAGAGATCTACAGCAACAACACACTGGCTGTGTATCACAACCTAGTGAGCTGCCTTTCTAGACTGCATTTTTCTGGGCATTATAGACTCGTGCCAAACGCTAGGAACGCACATATGATGCCCAAAAATGCTCACTAGGTTTGAGACGCAGCCAGTGAAATTAGCAATGCAACCAGTGTATGCAGAAAACAACAGATCTGTATGTCTGTCTCTGTGTTTGAAACAGTGTTGTGTCTATGATATGGTGTAATGTCCTAAAAGCCTCTAGAGACATTTATTTCCAAAGTAAACAGGGCCTTGCAGCTCTGGAAAGCCAGCGCAGGGCTGTCAAACCTCAAAACCTTCGCTTAGCTCTGCATCTCCTTCATGCTTCTGTGAAACGTATGTGTAATAATAAATAAAGAGAGAAAATGTGATTCTCACAAAACTTGTCAAGAAAATGTCCTGGTCCTAACAAAAGAGAAATTACATTTTGCAATTAGAGAATGAAGCCTATGTTTAGAGACATTAAGATTTTTTACATAGTGACATTATTTTCATGACAGTTAAGCACATTTTACCCCCCAATTCTCATTACAGCAACACGAAAAAAGTGGTCATTATAAGATTCTCATTACTGCAACACTAAAAAAAGAAGGTCATTATGATATTTTTATTACAGCAATTGTCATTACAGCAATGTGAAAAAATGTGGTCATTGATATTTTCATTACCGTAGTTCTCATTGGCGCAGCATGAAAAAGTGGTCATTACTGCAATTCGCATTACCGCAACGTGGAAAAATTTGGTCATTGTAATATTTTCATAACCACAATTCTCATAACCATAACCAGATTTAATGTAGTCATTAAGATATTTTCATTACAACAATTCATACCGCAGTTCTCGTCACTGCAATATGGAAAAATAAAGTCATTATGATATTATCATTACAACAATTCATATTACCGGAATGCGAAAAATTTGGTCATTATGATATTCTCATTAACACAACTTGAAATAAGTGGTCATGATGGTAATAAAATTACCGCAATTCTCATTGCTGCAATGCAAAAAAGATGGTCATTGTGATATTCTCATTACCGCAATGTGAATTTTTTTATATTACTATAGCAGTACTGCCTTTCATTTTAGCTGATTTTAATTTTAAAAATCATCATCATACAACCGCACCTTTTAGCTGTAATACACACATTTTTTTTTTTTTTTTGAAAACAGTGGGAATAGTATAATTAAAATGTGTGGTTGCATTACAGTAATGAGAACTGGGTTGTAAAGTGTGCTTAATTGTCCGGAAAATAATGCAAAAAATCTTAAAGGTCCTAAATAGAATTCGTTTTCTTTGTGCAAAATTTCATTTAACTCTTTTGTATTGAATTGTGATTAAACATGACCAGGACATTTTCTTGTCAAGTTTTATGAGAATCATCTGTCCTGAATAGACCAATATGCTGCAGAGAGACACTTCTGTGTCTGTGTAGTGGCAGATGGTGACTACCAAAGGGTTGTTGTCAGGTTTGAGTAGGGGACTTAAGGGGGAGGGCAAGATCATGTTGACAGTGTGTTAGTATGTGCAATCATGCCCTGTGTTCTTAAGAAACACAAAGTTTGTCCAACTTCCTCTAGTGACAGGACTTGGCTCAACTTTAAAATGCTAGTGTATCTGTGTGTGAGTCTGATTGCCCACAACTATGTCCATCCTGTTTGTTCATAATTGTTCCCTCTTCCTGGGGTTTTATAGTGTGCGTGGGTGAGAGTGCATGAGATGGGGATTGAGTGTTTATGTGTATGTGTGTGTGCATGCGTGTGTGTTGGGTGCCTGCTAGAGCTGCACGATTATGGCAAAAATCATAATTGTAGATTATTGCCCTTGATATTGTAATTGCGATTATTAATGACGATTAATAGATGAAATTACTGTGATGTCACCAAGCAGGCAACCGTGCTTGCAGGTTTTTCAGAACATCAGGTGGTTATGGGCTGCGGTTTATTTTAAGCATTAAATACTGTAATAATGTTTGTTAATGTAACTAAAGGTTATTATAAAGATATATCTATGGTTTACAGTGAAGAAATTTATGTAGGTTCTTTCTGAACTATTGACAACCAGTTTTAACTTCAGTCAATATGCCTGTGTGTCATGTAACAGGTTGATGTATTCACATCCTCACACATTTAACACACTTCCATAGCCTGAAAAATGTGGCATAAAAATCAAAAACTACCGTCAGACATGCAATATGTGTCTTTACTGCTTAAATTATTGGTGCACATACAGTAAATAATAATATTTGACAATTATTAAATAGTCAAACTGAACATCCGATATAGATTGAACTTCCTTACTGAATTTAAAATTCCATATTGTGATCTTGTTCGCATAAGATCATCGTTAAATCACATTTGGCCTCAAATCTGTCACAGCGGTTGCACTTTGGAAAGTAAGATCAGCCTGTTTGCGATTTTGTGCGATTCATTAAAATTTAAATCTTCCAACAGCAGTTTTGGGTCAAATAGGCATTTATTTGAGCAGACGCGATAATAATGACGATGGTCTGTGAAATTTGAATCGTGATTCGTTTTTCGATTAAGTGTGCAGCCCTAGTGCGTATGCACTCAAACAGAGCCTTTCCTAAGATTTCATGACAAGATCGGGTGTGTTGGTGCTGGAGAATATGGGGGGTTTGTCTTCCATGTTTAAGATGGCGCACCAGACTAACTAAACCAGCAAATACACTTTGAAAATGTTTTTCCATGAGCTCCACAGAGACTGGCAGTATTCTTGCTGACCTGAAATCCTAAGGCCTTAACAACAACTCTAACCAGACGTGTGAAAATATGAGGCGTTCACAAAAGCAGTGTCAGCATTTGCCAACTTTTACCCCTAGTGTCAGTAAGAATTCACATATTTGGGATAGTACTACTGTAAATGGTTGAGTATTACAATATCATTTAATTTGCTTACATACTGTACATTCTCAAAGTCAATTACATTTATTAAGAAAGCAGAAGAGCTCAGAGGTTATTTATTAGAGGGGAGAGAAATGCCTTACTGCTATTGGAAAGGCCCTGTGTGACTGTGTAAGTGGCGCATGCTGAAAGCACAGTGAGCATCAATACAAATATTTCCTAGCTGCCTCTGTTCAGTATCACTTCGCATGCTGAATGGTATCCTTAAAAACTAAGATAAAGTGGTGGAATCTCTCTCTCTCTCTCTCTTTCTCTCTCTGTCTCTCTCTCTCTCTCTCACACTCTCTTTCATTGTCCCCCTTTATATCTCTCTTTGTCTCTCTCTGATGACATCATCCTCACTTCTCTGTGGCAGACAGATGTCTCTCAGTTCAGTCTTATAGTCAAAGCCTTTGTGATTGTGCGCACAAGAGAGCGAGAGAGAGAGAGAGAGTATGCAAAACACTGAGTGTGTTTTCCCTAAAATCCTTTCTGAAATATCCTTGAATAGACATTTACAATATACTGTAGCTAATTACATATGCATACTGTAAATACAAATATAACAATGTATAATTAAACATCAAATGCATCTTATCACAACTGTGAACATGTGTTAATCCATTAGAGCAGTCCTAAAACCAGTAGCCCCGATAGCACACGTATATCACCCAGACGTCTATTTGATGTGTATGTTCACATCTGGCAGATGATTTTGTTTTACGTTGTTTGCTCATCTGCAATATGTCTATAAGATGTTTCCTCTCTGATATCAATAAGACATTCAGCAGATGAGACGTTTATGATTTAGAATATTTGTAAATCTGATCTTTTTAAGATGTTTAGCAGATGTCATTAGTCTGTGATGCTTTCCAGATGAAAAGATCTAAAACAGACATCTTGGAGATGTATTTGTGCTATCTGGGGGGGTGAGCATTCAGTATTAGGGTTTGAATGTGTGGCTTGAAAGGCTTAAAAACTTTCATGCTCTAATGGCTTCATGCTTTCCATTTTCAGGCTCGTAATGTCAACACTGGAGAACTGGCTGCTATCAAAGTCATCAAACTAGAACCAGGTGAGCTGCTCTTAAAGTGATGTTGCACACATAGTGCTGTTTAACCACCTGTTGATAGTGCTCTATCACTGTCTATCTATACTTCAGGTTAAATATTTCTACTTGACGTGTTCATGCATATTATAATTAGCAGCGTGATCACTCGCTTTTTTGCAAAGTAGTTTCCATTCATGTTATTTTCAACAAGCTTTAAGCAGTTAAGTTTATATCAGTCTGTGTGGTTGCAATAGGGTTGTGAACCGAGAAAACAGTTTTGAATGTGTTAAGAGAGAAAGTGGGTGCCACAAAATAATAATAAGTCAACATAGTCAACAATCTTTCCATTGCTGTTGCACACAACAGCAAATATACAACTCATACAGTGTAGTTCAATTTGTGAACAAATGACTCTTATGAGGCAGTTCTTTTAAATCAATCGATAGCTCCTAAATCAGTGTTGAACTCATGATTTATCATTTGAATCGGTCAGAGCGGTTATTTACTCATTATTTTCAGTCAATGTACAAAATAAAATGAAATTGTGTTATGTATTGTATTGAATTGTGTTATGTATACTTATAACTTGTAATACTTAAATCAGTCTAATTAGTGACTGGTTGTTCATATGCCAGCGTACACATTTATAACACAGTTATTTGTTATCAAGTACAACAAAGTAGTTTTTTTTTGTTTTTGTTTAATATGTAGGATCAGTTATTACATAGGGGACTAAAATAATCCTAATGTATTCTTGTGTAATTCCTAATGTATTGTTAAGGAGCCAGAATCGTTAAGTGGCCTTGAATTGAATCTCTTTCCTTACAATTCACATCCATAGTTTGCATTGCAACAAGCCTTGATTTGTCACCTTTTATATTTTATATACTTCTTTCTTTGTGTATATTGTTCTGTGGATTGTTCAATAGATTGGCTGACTGGTAGTAATTGATTTCCCAATCAATTGATTGATTTGCAGGAGAAGACTTTGATGTGGTGCAGCAGGAGATTATTATGATGAAAGATTGTAAACACTCAAACATCGTTGCATACTTTGGCAGTTACCTCAGGTACGCAAGTATACACTTCAACAACAAAGGCCAACATGTCTTTGGCGTCAGTTAGTTTTAGCTCTTATGTACATTTTATCTCCCAGGTATTTGGTTGTACATAAAAGTTCTAATGCCATTCTTTAAGTATACCTTGATTAGTTAGCATTCTTGAATGCTCTTATGCAACCTGTTGAAGTATTGTCAACTCCATTAAACTTGCATCATTAAAACATTATTAAATAACTTTATTAAATATTAATAAACATTATTAAATAACTAAATGTGATAAGTCTTACAGGAAATGTATTGAAATTTAGACCACTGTTTGGTTTTTTAATCTCCCTCTTTCAGGAGAGATAAATTATGGATCAGTATGGAGTATTGTGGTGGAGGCTCACTACAGGATATATATCATGGTAAACGTTGTCACTGAAATCAAAACAGCAGTTTGGAATACATTTACCCTCTTGAGTTGTTTTTTAAGCAATATCTCTCATACAAATGTTTGTTTATATCTGCATTTAACAGTTACGGGCCCCTTGTCAGAATCCCAGATTGCATATGTGTGTCGGGAAACCCTACAGGTATATGCACACACATTTACTGATGTGTAAAAGAGGAAGATTTTGAATGATGAAAGTGGTAATATGTTTTTTTGTTTTTTTTGTTTTTTTGTGACCGTTAAAGGGTGTTTACTACCTCCATAACAAAGGCAAGATCCACAGAGATATAAAGGTACAAATTGGATGTCCACACACAATCAAATCTCACCTTAAAGGAATAGTTCACTCAAAAATGAATATTTTGTCATTATTTACTCACCCAAGGAACACAGAAATGTTCACATAGATCTTTTCCACACAATGTCACAGACAGTCTGTTAAGCAAATAAAACTATTGTATAGCTTCAAAAGATAATGCACAAGTTGGACTACTTTTATGGTGCCTGTAAAGTGCTTTCTGTGTCACTGTGGACTGTATAACTGTGGTCATTTCATGGAAAAAGATGTATATGGAGATTCTTTAAAAATGTATTTATTTGTTTTCCACTGGAAAAAAAAGAGCATGTGGGTTTGGGTAAATAATGACAGAATTTTAATTTTTGGTTGAACTATTGCAAGAGACATTTCTCACATTTGTAAGATTATTACACATGTCCCACTTAACTAATGTCATCACACAAAAATGAATGTTTCTGGAGACAGAGATAAGAAAAAAAAAAACTTTAGACTTATGTTTGTTACTGAAATTGTTACTTGTTCTTCTTGACAAACAGTTTAGTGGGTCAACAACGAGACCTACATGAGGTGTTTTAGTCATACGCTTCAGTCTTTGCAAAGAATTACTTGACTTCATATCATAAAGGGGTGAGATGAACTCACCGTCACTCTGCTCTGGTTTTGCAGGGAGCAAATATTCTTCTAACGGACAATGGCTATGTTAAGCTAGGTAAGAAAACACTTCCTGTGAATGATGCAAAGAACTTTTCATTTACTCAGATCCAGTATATTTTTCTTTCACACATTCTGTCTGTCTCTCTACAGCGGATTTTGGGGTGTCAGCTCAGATATCAGCAACTTTAGCTAAAAGGAAGTCCTTTATCGGAACTCCATATTGGTATGGTGGTCCTCTGCTGTCTGTAATGCTGCAGTATTTATTTAAGTGTTTCATTCTAGTTAATGATTTCAAAGAAGTATATGAATTTATCTTTCTGTCTCTATCTGCAGGATGGCACCTGAGGTGGCAGCGGTAGAAAGGAAAGGGGGCTACAATCAGCTGTGTGATATTTGGGCTGTGGGCATCACAGCTATTGAGCTGGCAGAGTTGGAGCCGCCAATGTTTGACCTGCACCCAATGAGGTGTGTGTACTCTTACTTGTGTTGGTTAGGTGTCACAGTGTTCCATTATCAATTGTTACGTTACAGTGGTGATACCATTTGCTAAATGAATTAATCCCTATTTAGCAGATATCATATATTTCAGCAGATGCCAACAAGACTGCTATTTTACAAGAGAATTAGTCTTGTGTAGCCAGACTTTTAACTATAGATATAAGGTCTGGTCAACTTTGCAGCTTATTCTGGACAAGAAACGCCCACTTAGATAACAAGAAATTGTTTGACTTCCATGCAAAGCGACCAACCACAGTTTTGTTTTTATGTGCTGTTTAGGGGCATGATAGATATTTCTGAATTGATACCACAATAATAGACTATATGAAAAAGCTTAAATAATTACACTGCAGTGTCGGTCAACATTGGCCTGCAGAAAAAACAGCATAGAAATTGGTGTTAATGTGTTTAGACTTTGTAATCAGAATTTCTGTGTGTCCAAAAGTAATAAGTACACAGACATAACTCAGAAAATATTGTAGAATAAACAGTTCCGCTCGAGGATATCTAGTTTACTTGCTACTTACATTATCTAGAATTATTACACAGCTCTCTGGAATACTCAATTCTGATTGGTCAATGGCGCCATCTAGCGGTCTGATATTTGTGAGTAACAACCACACATCCACATATTGCCAGCCATCTTTACTACTTCTCGGATCAGTGTGAGATCTCAACAAGTAAGCTAGTTAAATAATTACAATTCAAATCAGTGTTTCATGTGCATTTATTTATTTATTTGGCAAGTAGTATTTTAACGAGCTGGATAATGAGCAGTCAGACATTCAGAATAAACACCAACAAAACTCTGACGCAAACCGGAGATGCAATTCAGCTGTTCAACGATTTCTTTCTTCTCGCATAATTATGTAATTTTAACGGATCAATATTTTATGTCCATGTATTTATTTATTTGGTAAGTAGTTTCGCGTCTGGGTTCTGATCACCCTGTCTGCATTTATTTTGCTATATCAACCATCTGACTGTACAGTATCCCATACTAAAACTAGATAGGTAAAGTTTGACAAGACAAACTTTGATGTTGTCTAAATGTAGAAACTAATTAAAAAAAGTAAGTTTGAAGGTTTCAGATAGATCACCAAGGCAAAAAAAGAGAGAAAGAGATAGAGAGAGACAGTCAAAGCAGATTAAATGCCTTGTTTACATTTGAATTTTTGATATATATTTTTCTCGACTGTTGGAATTTGAATAGTCGGCCCTTTTGAACAATCTGGTAATGATTTTTAAACGTGATTTTCAATGAAGTATTTCATTTAAACTGCTCAAGGAGGATTTAAGACATTACAGCACTGATATACATTATAATATAGATCTGGATTGCTCATAACGTCATATCAGTGAAGCCACTGCGCCACCATATTGCTATGCCCAAACATTCCAATATCTCTATTGACTTAATAGGAAATCATCTCATTTCATCGTGTAAACATTAATCATTCAATGACTGATTTTATATCTGAAATCTGCATGTACATCCCTACAACGCAAACGTCCTACAAATGTAATTATTTCTTATTTAAAGTGGGGAATTTTTCCTGTTTCTTGAAAGCCTTAGCGAGTTATGTGTATCTATATCAAACAGTATCCACAATTAACAAACTTGATCGGTGAACAGATCAGCTGAATGTAAACAAGTTCACTGAAACAGGTAAGATACAAACAGACATTTTCAGACTTATTTACTGTGAACATCCCGGGCATTTTAGGCAAATTAAAAATCCTGGTTTGACTTTTTTAAGGACCCTCTGAGACAAACGGACATGTTGTCACCCCAAAACAAGCAAATATTACAGCTTTTCCTACTTACATTAAAACTTGTGGACAGTTTTGCCGCTTCCTTTGGTGATTGTTGTGCTGCACTGATAGGCTGAACACCAGGGCAGATGAATGCTCTGACATCGCGATCTGCGTGTATCTTCTCCCTCGTAACGAATATTATCCATAACGAGCTAACTAAACATAAACACGATTTTCACTAGAGGGCGAAATGCAACTGTCGTATCCGGAAGTCGGAGACGACGAAACGGGGGTGTTTTCGCCTGTCAGTCATTGCTGTTCTGTGACAGTTTGGGCATACCAAGATGGCCGGTCAAACAATTCCGATGGCTTCACCTCCTGCTGGCAGTTTAACATTGCATCAGCGATCCAGTTCTGTATATATCATATCAGTATATATATATATATATATATATATATATATATCAGTGCATTACAGACATTACAGCATCATTTTCTGTAAAGCTGCTTTGAATTGATGTGTGTTGTTAAAAATGCTGTACATAAGTGACTTGTCTTGACTTAATGTATGGATTTTGGGGATATTTGATCATTGGCTATGTGAAAACAGTAATTCTGGTCAGTTAGAAAAGTCACAGCAGCTCGAGTCAGAACAGCCTGAAGGTCTGTGCCAAGTTTGGTTGGTGTAGCTTGAAAGCTCTAGGAGTAGTTACAGTCAGAAATGTTGGTTTTGGTTGAGGGATTTTGAAAAAAAGTGAAACCATGTCTGTAGAATTACAGCATGTTGGCTTTCTCAAACCAACATAATTAGCGAAAGTATCTTTCAAAGATTTGGTGCCACTAACCTGGCAAACTTTGGCAAATCACTTATTGGTTCTTACCCAAAAGCATTTATTTTTGCTACTAGGTACCTTGTAAACACAACTCCCAGAAACTGCGTGAAGCCAGCCAATCGCATTAAAGCTTGCCAGACCGAGAAAGTGCTTGCAATTTTTGTGTTCAGTATGGCTCAGATGATAAGTAAATCTGAGCAGACTATTAGGTGGGGGGAACCCCATTTTTAGTCAGTTTCACTGTTGTCTCTATTCTTTTTCTCTGTCCTTCTTTTTCACACTTTTATTTTTCTTTTCTTTTCTCAGGGCACTCTTCCTAATGACCAAGAGCAATTTCCAACCACCCAAACTGAAAGACAAAGTTAAGTGGTAAGGCTGTATGTGTAGTATGAGGTTAATAATTATGAAAGATTTGCAGGACAGTTTGCAATTGAGTGATAAGCACATTCGTTTTTAAGGTTTATCAACTCCTGTGATGTGTCTTTGTCTCTTGAAGGACAAATAATTTCCATCACTTTGTGAAAATGGCTTTGACCAAAAATCCCAAGAAGAGACCAACCGCTGATAGGTTACTGCAGGTAAACTCTGCCCTTTCTCTTTAGAATGTTTCTGATTGGCTACTGTGATCATCCACCACTTAAAAATGTTTTGTTTAATCACTAATATGTTTTTTGTTTTGTTTTTGTAGCACCCTTTCGTTACCCAGCCACTTAGCCGGACTCTTGCCATTGAGCTGCTAGACAAAGCCAACAACCCTGACCACATCACACACAGCGATGTAGAAGAGGATGACATTGACCCAGAAGTGATGTCATACCCCGATTATTTTTATTATAATCAATTAACCAATGGGAAACTATGATAGTGCTAAAGCACTGATCTCTGATTGATTGTTTCTTTAGATGTATATCCTAATTGAGGGCAAACAGTTCTGCCAACTGGCAGGTACAAGTGTGTGTGGTTACTCACACAGTAGTGTGCATATGTGACTGTATGTGTATGCATGCGAGTTATGTAAATGCAGTGGCTTGTAGTGCTTTATTGAGGAAAGATTGGGGGGGGGGGTGTCTGTAGGAGGTTAGGTTGTTGTAAATAACACCGAATGGACAGATGTTTTGAAAAAGTATGTGTATAACATACCTTTTTAGCTTTACATTAAAACTTTACATTTGGTTTATATGTTTTTAGTGTCCTGTGTCAGTTCCACATCGAATCTGCTCAACTAGCAGGAGCTCGCGAGACGGAAAGACTCTGTCTGAGATTAACTGTAAGTCATGTGCTGGCCAGCCTCTTTACTCACTGAACTGAAATAAATACAAGAATCCTCATATGTCTGTGTGTGTACACCTCTTTTAGTTGATAAGGTGAAGTTTGACCCACCTCTGAGAAAAGAGACAGAACCGCATCATGAGATGGTTGGTGACACAATGCTGATGTTGTTGTTTTATTGTAATTTGGTGTGTTTGTGTGGCTTGACTAATCAGACTGTATTTTTGTTTTGTACAGGATCTTCAGTTAGAGCCCCAAAGCATTCTTGGAAACAACAAGTGAGTTCAGTTTTGTGTTGTTTGCTTTATTTGTGACAGGCCTTTCACGTTTATTGCATAATAATCTGATTATTGTGCTCTTTAAATTCCAGTCACATCCAATTTAAGGGTATTTTAAAATAATTTTCTGGATTCAATACAAGTTAAACTCAATCGACAGCATTTGTGGCATAATGCTGATTACTACAAAAACAAATTTAGACTTGTCCTTCCCTTTTTTTTTTTTTTTTAAGCAGAAATCTAGGTTACAGTGAGGCACTTACAATGGAAGTAAATGGGGCCAATCCGTTAACGTTAAAATACTTGCTGTTTCAAAAGTATAGCCATAATACGTAAACTGTTTGCATGTTATCATGATTTTAGTGTGATAAAATCACTTACTAACCTTTTCTGTGTAAAGTTATAGCCAACAATATAACAATTATAGCCAACAAAATTATAAGCTTCACGTTTTAGCCTTTTAACCCTCCAAACATTGGCCCCATTCACTTTTCAATTGGAAGTGCCTCGCTGTTACCTCGATTTTTGCTTTTTTATAGAAAAGGAAGGACGAGTCAAAATTTATTTTTGTGGGAATCAACATAATGCCACAAATACTGTTGATTGAGCTTAACTTGTGTTGAACATGGAATATTCCTTTAAACGAATATAGAAATGCCATAAAATCTGTCTCTTTCCAGTGCAGTATGTAATTAAATTATTAATGAATTAAAACATTTGAAATATTAATCACAATTATTTGGATGACAATGAATCACCTGCCAAAATGTCATAATCGTCATTCCTGACAACCCTAATTTGTTGAGTTTATACTGATGTGTTTCTGTGTTTTATATTGCATATGTATAATGGGGTCTTTCTTTCTCTCATGAATTACTCTTTAGGAGTCTATTAAAATCTGTTGCTGAGGAACTTAATCAGAGGTACAATAAAGCCCCTCCCATCCTTTAGATTAGTCAGCCAAACTGCTTTGCAAACTAATCACCTTTGTAGGCTCAAGTCCTTTGCTTGGCACTAAGCTGCACTTACTGCTTATGTGTACTGCGGGAGTGTTTGTGTATGTGTGCGAGTGTGTGTTCTCTGCATTCTTCTCTGGCTTAGCCTCACCTTTTTCATCTCTCTCAGGGGTCATGTGACACATTTAGAGAATGAGGAGGAAGATGAAGGTGATTTGCAGTAAGTGAGAGGAAGATGTGTTGTGAGATGTGCATTATTCAGAAACACCTGTGATCAGTGATTCCATGTGTGTTAATGTGAACCACATGTAAGATTGTTGGATTTGTTTAGTTTGTTTTTCATTGTGTTTGGTTTTTAGTTGCTTGCTGGTTTAGAAATGCATGGTTCTTGTGAAAATGTGCATTTGTGTTCGTGAGTTGATTCATACTATTGTTAATGGGAAACCAAAAGACTTTAGTATTTATTTGGCTATTTCACCTGCTTGGACAAGTGAATAAAATTGTATGTTTTCTAAGATATCCCATGGATTATTAGAGGTGCTTGCAAAGTCATACTTGGGGTTTGGAATTTGAACAAGCCAATAACTCCAAGTCGTTAAATCTGGTGTGTTATTCACCCTGCATGAATGATATCTGAAATTAGAGGTCAACTGATAGTGGATTTTACAGATACCAATAATTAATGTGGTGGAAAAGGCAGATAACCGATTAATCGTCTGATAGTTTTTAATATCAGTTTACCAAAATTCCAATAATAATAATAATAAAAAATAAAAAAAAGATTTGTTGCTTAACGTGGGACTTTTAACAATAAACAAGCCCAAAATACACCGGGAACACTTATTTTGAAATAACGGAGACTTGGCTCCGTTACAATACTCTATATGCAAGTACCACCCAGAATACCCTAGCATTGTGGTGTTCAGTTTTACACGGGCATGCACCATTTACATTTTCATCAGAAACTCCACTTTGCACTGTACATAAACTTACTTGTTGCTTTATTTAAAGTATAGTCTATTTTGTTGTTTATGCTTTGTATTTTTCAGTCAGACATGGAAGTGATTTTGGTCTGTTTAATTACTTGATTAGTCAAGCCATCATAACTGCACAAGATTGAAAGAAAAAAACCACTTTTATTTTCACCTAGTTTGAAAACAACCTCCAAACTGAGGACAATTCCAAAATGTGTTCCTCCTACATAGAGATTCCTGGAAGAGGCAACTCTAAGTAGTTCAAAATATTCTCAATCTTTCTCTGTAAAGGGTAGATTGAACTTGTGTGTTTGTCTACATGACCATTCTTCTTGACATTGCATATAAGGTTTCTTTCTCTCTGATCTTATCCCTGTGTGTGTTTCCACTATCTGAAGAAACTCCATGCATCCCTTTTACCTTTGTTGCCACATCTTGATTGGTAATATGGCTATAGATATACAATATGAATTGTGTGTGTGTTCTTACAGCTGTAACTCCACTTCAACCATGAGGCCGAAAGTACCACCTCCACTTCCACCCAAGGTAAATGTTTTTCTCACACACAAACACACCATACACACACTTGCTTTCCCCATGCAACACATGTGTCTCACACCTTGTCCTAAACAGATGCGATACAAGATAATGCTGTTTTACATTACTGTTCCAGTATTGTTGTTTCCAGAGAGCAATTTGTCTATCCACATTGAACATGAAACTGCTGCATGATGTGACACAATTGTAGCAAATTCGAATAGATTTGATGTTTAATGTAATTTATTACCAGAATTTTAAACCAATGAGATTTTACAGTGGGCGGAGCTAATCAGTGTGACGTCGCAGAATTAGAAACCAAGCAACCTGGGGGCCTGGGTAGCTCAGCGAATATTGACGCTGACTACCACCCCTGGATTCGCAAGTTCGAATCAAGGGCGTGCTGAGTGACTCCAGCCAGGTCTCCTAAGCAACCAAACTGGCCCGATTGCTAGGGAGGGTAGAGTCACATGGGGTAACCTCCTGGTGGTCGTTATAATGTGTGGTTCTCGCTCTCGGTGGGGCGCGTGGTGAGTTGTGCGTGGATTCCGTGGAGAATAGCGTGGGCCTCCACACGCGCTACGTCTCCGTGGTAACATGCTCTACAAGCCATGTGATAAGATGCGCGGATTGACGGTCTCAGACGCGGAGGCAACTGGGATTCGTCCTCCGCCACCCCGATTGAGGTGAGTCACTACGCCACCACGAGGACTTAGAGCGCATTGGAAATTGAGCATTCCAAATTGGGGAGAAAAGGGGAGAAAAAAAAAGAAACCAAGCAAACTACCAAATATTCTGTTGTACATAGCGGACACGGCTAGTTAGAGCAAAATTTCAGATTTACATGAAAGCGGTAGCTTTTTATCATTGATTTAACCTTGCTGACACTGTTGCATTTTAGAAACTCTATTTCAGTTTTAAATTTCTCTTTCTAACACTTATTCTCTTTCACTTTCTAGCCAAAGTGTCTGTCCCCCATTCAGAACAGTACGGTCTCAGAGGACAATACTGGAGACGGAACCATTAAACGTTGTCCAACTTCTGCAGGCTCCACTCCTCCTGCTCGCCCTGCTTCCTGTGTGCCCCCCAGACCGCCACCTCCGCGCCTGCCTCCACACAGGCGTAACAGTCTAGGTAACAAACCAACTGAGCATGCTCAGACAGAGCCAGCAGGGGATGATGGGATTTATAGGTTCTGGGAATGGTTTCATGCTGAACAACAGGAGGAACAGAGTAAGCTAAGTACTGCCCACTTGAGAGAATCTCTCCTGTGATTGGTAGACAGCGTGGCAGTCTGTTTCTAGTGCTGCTTGAATATTGTCATTTAGGCCCTGTTTCCACCTGGT